>NC_092875.1:418228006-418313006 GCF_028372415.1 Notamacropus eugenii | reverse complement strand
AACTTGAATAGAAAATTATTAAATTCAGTCAAGAATTGAACAGAAAAAGAGTATTGGGTTGCCTTAGGGAAAGAGTAGTGTTTGCTTTCTTAATGACTCTATCATTTTCCCTAAAATTAAAGCCATTTTTTTGGAACAGTTTCCAGCAAAGTGTTGACTGTCTACAAAGACCCTGGGATTGTAGTTTGTGTCCAGCTTGGAAAGAAAGGAAACTAACCCATACTTAGCCTTCAAGTACAGATGAGGGAGTAGCTCCCAGGTTGTTTCAAGTAGAGTAGACAGTGGGAGTTTGGGGGAAACAGAAGTGAGGATGAGGAGAGAAGAGAAGGGAGATGTGGTAGTGGTCCAACCCTAGCAGTACTGAGACGATTGCAGTTGCTGTCTGCCACAACTGAATTTCCCTTCTTTGAGACCATGAAAGATGACTTCTGTCATGGATGTTGCTGCCAGTCCAGTAAGGAAGCCCAAAAAGCCAGAGTGTGGGAATGCAACAGGGATTTATACTTGGAGTTGGATGGAATCATGCTATAGAAACTGAGTGAACCTGATTCCCCCTACCTTCCCTAGTGACTGAGGTGGTAATGGGGGAAATATCCTTCCACCTTAGCTACTGAGGAGGGTGATGTTTGTATGTTTTGTTTTGGGTTTGTTTTTTTTGTTTTTTGTTTTTTGCTATATTTCTAAAGTAAATATTCCTTTGTAAAAGGTAATTTAAATGTTAAGTGAGAAAGTGGAATTGGGTGCAGAGGACCCTCCTGAAATTGAAGGAACATTATCAGTGGGAACTTGAGTCAATGGTAAAGAGACTAAACACCCCCAAACCCTTTGTGGTACCAGAGGATATTGGAAGAGGAGTAAAATGTAATAAGGGAAGCTAGGGGGCATAAAAAATGGGCAAAGCACCGGACCAAGAGTCAGGAAGATCTGAATTCAAATCCAGCATCAGATACCCCTAGCTGTGTGACCCTGGCCAAGTCACTAAAACTATGTTTGACTCAGTTTCCTCAATTGTAAAGTGGTGGTAATAGCAATACTTACCTTGTAAGGTTGTTAAGAGGATCAAAAGCGATATTTGTTTTTAAAAAAAGCATTTAATTTAGTATCTGGTTCATAGTAAGCATTATATAAATAAATATTCGTTGCCTCCTCTACCCCACTCCCCATATCTGGCCTTCAGGAAGTGGCCTAAATAGTCACTATTGTAGCAACAATAGCAGTGTGAAAACAAATGACTTTAAATGCTTAAAAATTCTAACCAGCACAATCAGCATTCCAGAGGACCTGTGATGAAGCAAGTATGCTGCCCACTTCCTGATAGGTGATAGATTCAGGGAACAGAAGGAGACATATGTTTGGATTCTCTCCAGGTAGCACCAGAGACTTCTCCTACCATGTCCCTGTCTCATCTCGCAATCTCACCGAAGCCCTATAATTCAGTACTGGAAGTACCCACCTCTCCAGGCTTTCTCTTTCTCTCTCTGATTGAATGATTCCTCCCAGAACTTCCACTTAAGAAGGGTGCCCAAACCAACCATGTCTCATTCCTCTCCATTTAATCCTCACAATAACACTGTAAGTTTGGTACTATTATCATTTCCATTTTACACATGAGAAAAGTGACTCTCAGTCGGAGTTAACAAATATCTGAGGCAAGATTCAAACCCAGGTCTTGATATTCCAGCTCCTGTCTACTATGCCACATGCTGCACAATTTTCCAAATTTGATCCAGCCCTAATTCTTCCCAGTTTGTTATTCATCAATGGATATCATCCACTTGATTTTCCTGTGTGAATTGCTCCCCCAGTCTCTTCTGAAGATGTATGGATCTCATTGACAAGACAATGAGTAACATTCACTGACAAGTTTTGCTAGGATCAATGCAGTCACTATGTTTTCAGAATTCTACCATCTATTGAGAATTCCTCTTCATGATGGACTCCGTGTAGAGCATCCTCCATACAGGACACAATCTCCAGACATGACCTCTATTAATGTAACCTTAAAAAGCATTAAGGCAGTTAGGTGGTACAGTAGATAAAGTGCCCGGGGCCTGGAGTCAGGAGAACTCATCTTCCTGAGTTCAAATCTGGCCTCAGACACTTACTAGTTGTGTGGTCCTGGGCAAGTTACTTAACCGTATTTGCCTCAATTTCCTCATCTTCAAAATGAACTGAAGAAGGAAATGGCAAACCATTCCAGTATCTTTGTCAAGAAAATCCCAAATGGGGTCATGAAGAGTCAGACATGACTGAACAACAAGAAAGCATTAGCTTCTCTGAGTGGTCATATAAGTACTATGATCTCTTATTGAGTTTCTAGTCAAGCAAAATGCTGTCTTTTTTATTGCAAGAATTATTTTCTGTCTACTGAGAATCTCTCCCATCCTTTGTTCAAGAAACTATCATTAATTTTAAGAATCCCAGGTGCTCTTTTTAAAATGTGCTTGCAAATTACATTAGTCACTGTACAGCATATGTGCTGATGTGCTCTGATGTGACCAGCATCTTTCTGAATGTAGTCCTGTGCTTCTGATTCCTTTCTTTTCAAAGGTATGAGGTCACTTTAGTTGGTGAGAGAGGGATTAGGAAAAGAACAAATAGAATCTGCAACCACGGATCCATTTGGCAAAAATTTGCCAAAATCAAAAAAAGAGTTAATTATAAGACATATTTGGAGCTTGAACATAACCTCGATGTTTATCCTCTTAGATGAAGAAACTAAGGCTGAGAGTAGGTAAGTGACTTGTTCGAAGTCACCCAGGTGGTAAGTAGAACTCCTTGACTATGGTACCATTGGGAAAATCTTACTGTTGTTCAGTCTCAACCTTTTACACTATAATTCAAGTCCATTTATTTCTTGTCCTGCCCTTTTACAGACACAAAATAGCATGCCATTATTTCTTGGATAGCAATCTTCAAATATTTGTTAAATTACCACTCTTCTTTTTTCTTTTCCAACTAAAGGAAGAAGCTTTTTACTTTTTCCCTCATAGACTTTATTTATCTTTCTGGGTTTTCTTTGAGCTTTCCCTAAATTGACTAGCCAAGTACTCAAATGGGTCTGAAATTTCATAAATTCAGAATTCTTCCAAGGATGAAGATTAGAACCTGCCCATGCTATGTGATTCTTGTTCATATTCTCTGTAAGTTTGCCTAGAAGGTAGGTCTTCCTCATTTTCTCTTGATGTTGAGACTGACTTTCCAAGTAGAACACAAGATGTGTCTACTTGTCATCCCTTGTGCTTGTCATGTGGTCAGTCCACATTCTTTCCTAATCATAAAATTCCTTGATGATTTCTTCTATTCCTGTTCTTCATCAGAATTCCTTATTGGTTCATGTTGCAGTCTGCTCATACAAGAAATGAGCCTCTCCATTGCACTCTCTGTAGAGAGTGTTTTGATAATGTAACAACCAGGACTGAGGTAGAGAGGAACAAGTACTTAGACACACTTTTTTTTCTAATTCAAATGTACTTCTCTTCATTCAAACTAGAGGTCAAGTTAATACAAATACACCAGAACTTTCTACCTAAGGAAATCTATATCTCACCAAGGCCTCCATAACTCACCATGACCCATAAACCGGATTTAAAAGTTTTAAAGCACAGATCTAAATGCCTGTGCCCTTCCTAACTGACCCTTTGCACATCATCACACCTGTAATGCTACCACAGTTAGTCAGGTGGTGAAAGCAAAATCACAACCAAACTCAGTAGATTTCTTCTTTGAACTTCCAGAGCTCCTGAACCAACTGCCCCAATCCCCAAAGCCAGGAGTAAGAACTTTAAAACTGACCCTCACCTCCAGCAGTACTAATAGAAACCCTGTATTAAATTTTAAAATAAGCCAGCATATATAGTAAAAAAATTTCTCTTAAAAATTTCACAATCTGCAAAAGTATATTTTTTCTTTAAACATAAAAGTTTGCAATATATAGTAAAACAAAAGACTCAGGAAGAATCATTTTTTAAAAAAGAAAAAGAAAATAAGAAATCTGAAGTTCTGAATTAAAGCTGAAAACAAAAAAATACTCTGTGGTTTTAACCAGTGACGTTTAGTTTTATTTGTGCTGATGGGCTAGACACATAGGTTCCCAGAGGATTGATGCTTCTTCCTCAGGGGCACTGGAACAATCCAGGGGGTTATTAGTACCCTAGGGTGCAATTGGGGGGCATTGAATAAAAACAAGGGGGAGATGGAAGTGAAGGAAAGAAGAGAAGAAAATTTTGAAAAACCATTGGTACATGTTTCATCTGTTGTGTAACAGTGCAAGTTGGAATGATTTTATTTTCCAAATAAGCACACAAATGCAAGTTATGACTTGATCAGTAGTCAAGTTCACCAACAGGTCTTAACAAGCAAGTGTTGGCATGTGATCATGTCACACATTGTCAAGAAGTTCAACATGCATAGGCAAGAATATGTGCATATAATGACTTGTTTACAATATGATACTATAAGGTTACATGACACAATATCGCATAATCAAAATTTCAATACAGGAAGAAAACTACAAATTTACAATAAATAATTAACGTGCTATTTTTAAAAATATTTTATATTTTTAAAATGATTCAAATTTCAAAAAAAAAAAAGTTAAAGGGTCAAAGAGAGTAGGTTTCCAGGGAGGCACTGGGTATTTTTTTTTCAAAAGAGGGCAGTAGGCCAAATAAATTTGGGAACCTCTTGGCTAGAGAAAAGAATATATAAACAAAACTGCAGTCCAAATTTAATCTGTATTATCAACATTTTCTCCATAACTTTCTTAAATATAAATAATTAACAAAACACTAAATGAAGCCAGTTTCCAAAGTATAAAGTCACAATGAAAATTTAACAATCATCTCTCAAATCTCATCCAAGTTGGCTTCAGCATACTCCTGACTTTCTGTAATAGTCATTTTTGATTTTTCAGTGATAGTTGGGAATTCACAATATTCTTCCCAGACTTGTATTGCTCAGTACTATATAAAATGTATGAATACTGGTATGATCAATTCTAGGTACAGGACTGACTGACTCAATTCTGAGTCTTTTACTCTTTAAAAAAAAAAGTCCTGACAAATTATACTCTTTGTTTATGTGTGTATGTATGAAATTACAATTCAGACTTCATTAATTCAGAATTGGTGATTAACATCACCAAGGGCAATGCAAATTTACCTTTGTTCTTTCTAAGAAAAAGAGGGGGAACTGAAGTTGGTAGGCAAATAAATTGCTTCGAACAAATTGTTTTCAAGCAGTCATTTATATGTAAATTGATATAATTACAGGTTCTTGTCTATTCATTAAAGCAGTCCCTAATGGCTTCTACTAGGCAACACTTTTGTTAGCTTTCTGTTATTGTTACTATATATTTGAAAATCAATAATATTGTATTTTTTGTAAGTAACATTCTGGGGGATACTATTGTGCTATAAGACATAATGAAGGGGATAATTTCAGAGAAACCTGGGAAGACTTGTGTGAACTAATGCAAAATGAGTGAACCTAACTAGAACAAATTATACAATAACAATTTGGTAAAGACAACTCTGAAATTCAGTCTTAGGAATTCTGATCGACAGAGAAATGATAAAGCAACCAGTCCACCAATAAACTTCCTTTTAGTGCTTACTGAGTGCCAGACACTCTGTGCTAAGCATGCCAGGGATACAAAAATGGGCAAAAGATAGCAGTCCCTGCCTTCAAGGAGCTTACAAACTAATGAGGAAGACAACATATCAGCAAATACATACAAAGCTGGTTAGATACAGAATAACTAGGAAATAATTAACAGAAGGAAGGCACTGGAATTCAGAGAGGTTTCCTATAGACTCAGCCTACTGTCCCCTTTTCAAAAAGAAAAAAATTTACACAGCACGCTCCAGAAATTTACTTTCTTTAACCCTTTAACTGTTTTTTTTTTAAACTTGTGTCATTTCAAAAAATTATAATTTTTTGAAATGACACTTCTTAAACTTAATAATTTATTGTAAATTTGTAGATTATTTTCCTGTACTGACATTTTGATGACACAATGTAACCTTATAGTACTGTATGGTAAGCAATTCATTGCACACACATATTCCTGTTGATGCATGCTGGACTTCCTGACAATGTATGACATGCTTGCCAGCCAATACATACTCGTTAAGACCTGTCAGCAGACTTGATCCCTGATGGTTATAACCTGTATTTTATGTGTTTATTTGGAAAATAAGGCAATCACTCCAAGTTTAGCTCTGTTACACAACGGATGGAATGTGTACCAATGGTTTTTCTCTTCTTTTCTTTTGCTTGCTTCCATGGTCCCCCACAATTGCACCTGAGGCTACTATCACCCCCACCCCCTCTATCATTCCAGTTTCCACCAGGTATCACCCATTTGAGAACCTAGGCATGTAGAAAGTGGGAGTTTAGTTGGGACTTCAAGGAAGCCAGAGAGGAAATCAGTGGAGGAGAGAGAACATTCTAGCCATGGGAGACAGCCAGAGAAAATATCCAGAGCTAAGAAACAGAGGATTTTGTTTGTGGAGCAGCCAGGAGGCCAGCGTTACTGGATGAAAGAGTACACATTAAGGCAAAAGGTATAAGAAGACTGGAAAGATAGGACGGGGCTGGGTTATGAAGGAATGAAAATGCACCCAGAGTATTTTTTTATTTGCTCTTGCAAGCAATAGGAAGCCACTGGAATTTTCTGAGGAGGAAGGTGTCGTGATCAGATTTGAACTCTCTGGATCTCACTTTAGGGGCTAAATGGAGGATGGATTGAAGTAAAGAGAGACTTGAGGCAGGCAGACCTACCACTAATGAACTCAGAGGGCACACTGAAGCATTTTGGGGGGCCTGGCTAAGGTGAGAATTTGTTTCACTCAGCTCTACATGTATTGAACTGTTTTGTTTTTCTTTCTCAAAGGCGGTAGAATAAGATTCAGAACTGAAAATAAAATAAAACTGAATTTTAAAAAAAGAATATGCTCAATTGAATCACTTCTCTAGATTTTTACAGGCTTTTCTCTCAATTACTCCAAATTGGGGAGGTTTTGTTTTGTATATTTAAAAAAAATCATTTTCTTGCTTTTCTTTAGTCTCATTTCTCTCTTCTCTCTTCCTTACAGTCTGATATCCTGAAGAGGAGGTTTCATTGAAGAGGAACTGAAAGATGGGCTCCACATTAGTGGATTTGTGTATTTTTTTTCCTTCTGATTGCCAGCCCGAGAGACTCCATCTCTGTGGTTCACCTAAAGTGATCCAGGTTACAATCCACAATGGGATGTGGATAAATGTTAATGCAGAGCAAACAAGATCTCACAGACTTGTTTTGATCACAAAGAAAATATGACTTGCTGATTGTATCTCCTTTTGTTGTCAGGATTAGGTACGCCTAGGAATATTTGCAGTGCTTCTGTTTATCTTGTTAGCCTACCTGAGATAGGGCCTTGTTTTTCCAAAGTCTTGAGCAAAGCAGCCGTTCTGCAAAGAAACTTTGCCGTGTGTGTGTGTGTGTGTGTGTGTGTGTGTGTGTGTGTGTGAGAGAGAGAGAGAGAGAGAGAGAGAGACAGAGACAGAGACAGAGACAGAGACAGAGACAGAGACAGAGAGACAGCTCACATAGGAACAGCATGTGTCCTCTCACATCTTTTATATTTGACAATCATTCCTTCCTTTAAAAAATAGGCATGTGCTTACCTTACTCTGCGTGGGCATAAGCAATGAATCTCAAAAGTTTGGCTCATTAGATTTAAAATTAGTTCTTATTGTAAAGCCTGAGGGCTTGCTAGTGGGCACAAATCTATCTCCGTTCACTTGGCTGAATTCACATCTCATTAGCTATTTTGGCCAGATTCAACATTAGTCCTCCAAAGCTTAACTGATCAAAGAAGAGAGAGATATTGCTTCTTTCAGAACAATCTAGGTGATTTTATTTCAGGGCCCTTTAGTCCCTTCCCTTCTCCTGAGATATCATCTCACATTTATTTAGAACTAGAAGGGATTTGAGCTAGAAAAGATCTTTGACATCATCTCTAGGGAAATTATTTTGGGTCATGGTCCCCTTTGGAAACTTACCTTCTCATATTAATGTTTTTAAATGCATAAAAATAAAATATGTAGGATTATGAAGCAATCAATTATATTGAAATGCAGTTATCAAAAACATCTTTTTTTTTTTTAAAGTTCACAGATCCCAGGTTAAGAATTTCTCACTAGGACCACCATTTCATTTTATAGCAGATGGAGGGACCTATTCAGCCCAGAGGGAACAAACAGCAGAGCCAGAATGCAACTGAATCCTCCCACCTGAAAACCAGCCTTCTTGGACCCATGGCATACTTTTTCTGACTCTACCCCCAAAATACTACTGTGTTTGAGAGGCCTTCTAGCCCAACATTCTGTCTTCCCCCAATCAGACTCCATTGGTTACTCTATCATGGAAATGAGATGAAGTTATTAACCCACCCAATGCATACCCTACAAGCTGTAGACCCTCCCCCAACTGGAATGCCTCACCTCACCCACCCATCCAAGAAGAAAGGTGATAAAAGAATCTAAATTTAACAATGACTTCAGTAGGGAAAGGGATTCCCATGGCAGGAAGTGCCCCATCGACAGAAGACAAAGTTTTGCAGTATGCCATTAGGTTACCTTGTCATTGCTGAGATGTCCTGAATTGGACCAAGCCCTGAGATCTCCCTGGACCTCCTCACACCACTATTTCTAGCTGACACATGAGATATCTGTGCTGTTGGGTCATTTGTCTGGATGTCATGACCACCTATGAACTCCCATCTTGTTTTTATTATACTACTGCAGGGTTACTGCGTCACTGAGGCTGCAGATCATACAAGTAGGACGTATTTAGCTTCCCATCACCAGATGTCATTTATGATTAGTTGTGACCTTAATGAAGAGAATGGACTCTTTCAATCCATCTCCTAGACAGGTGCATCCAACAGAAAAATAGCATCACTGACACATTACTGCCCTTCCTCTCTATGCAGGAACATTATGACAACACTTTTCAAATATATATTTCATCTTCTTTTTTAATCCAGCTCATTCATTATTCCTTTGTACAACCTTTGGGATAAATTAGTTGTTTTAAAGATGGAGAAACTGAAAGACACTGAATAGGAGTTCGAGAAATTTGATTCAAATCATGATATTTATTAACATTGAGAAAGTCAGTTCACCTCATTAGCCTAGGACTCACGGCTGGAAGAGACTTGAGGAATCAACTAGCTCAGTGTTTCTCAACTCAAGGTCTGTGACTTTGAGTTTATGGGAATTGAATGTGAATACATACACATATTTTTAATATATACATATATCCATATTTAGAATTCAACTAGTTCAAGGTTTCTTAATTTGAAGTCTGGGGAATTGAATAGGAATATAAATGAATAATATATATACATGCACATGTGTTATATGTGTGTGTATACATGTGTGTACACATATAAATTGAATGGGAACATATATGTTTCCCTTATACATATATATCATACATATGTATATGTGCATGTGTATACACAAACATGTATACACTGCTGTTCTGTCATTTTTCACTCATGTATGACTCTTCATGACCCCCAATTAGGGTTTTCTTGGCAAAGATACTGGAGTTGTTTGCCATTTCCTTCTCCAGCTCATTTTTTTTTAATGAGGCCTATTCACTGAATGGGCATTACCTTCTTCTAAATAAGTACCTGAAAAGGCCTTA
The DNA here is from genome assembly GCF_028372415.1 of Notamacropus eugenii. Classification (NCBI taxonomy): domain Eukaryota; kingdom Metazoa; phylum Chordata; class Mammalia; order Diprotodontia; family Macropodidae; genus Notamacropus; species Notamacropus eugenii. Next base: position 418,303,303 of record NC_092875.1, on the reverse strand, counting down.
GCCCATTGCATCCTGGGCCATCTCCAGTCATCCTGATGAATATCTGGTCACTGGATTCAGATGGCTCTGGAGGAGAAGTGAGGCTGGTGACCTGCACAGCCCTCCCTCACTCAAAACAAAGTCAAGTGCAGGTCATGTCATCATTTCTCTGATGGCGTGGTCTTCTTTGGCAATGGGCCACATACCCATTTGAACTTAGGTCTTCCTGACCTCAGGCCCCATGCTCTATCCCCTGCACCACTTAAATATCAACATGATTATTCTCATTTTATAGATGAAGGAACTGGGGCTTAGTGAAGAGAATTGTAGGACTGAGAGTTGGAAGGGACCTTAGAGATCACCTAGTCCAACCTTCATTTTACATGAGGCCCCAAAAGGTATTTTGATCTTTGTCACATTGTTAATGAGTGGGAAGATGAGAACTTGAAACCGTGTCTTTAAGACTCTTTCTACTAATTTGTGCAGTCTAGAGTCACACTGCTATTAAGAGCTGAATCTGGGATTCAAATTTAAGTTTTCCAACTCCTAAGCTAAGTGACCTTTCTGTCTGTGAAGTTATAGAAGTACCATATAGAAGTACTTTCATGACCATAGGAGTGGCTTTGGAACATCAGTCATCAGCTCTTCAGTATGGACTATCCCATGGGTGGATCATTGTTAACCTCGAAATAGTTAATAGGATGAAAATCCTCCATGAATTTTTTCTACCTTGGACTCCCCCTAGGAAGCTTACATCTATCAGAAGAACTTAATTTGCTGGTATGGGTCTTAAGGTTTTCAAATCCCTTTTTACTTCAAGCAGAAGGCTCTATTCTAGATAGATGATGAACTGTGGACATTTCTGGTTTGATTGGGCTGGGAGAAGAGAGAGATTTAACTGTGGAGATTGAATGAAATTGCTTGAAGAAACTAGGAGATATTTAGACTAAAGAAGAGGTAGGGAAAGGGAAGGGAGAAAGCATGTTTTAAAAAACAGTTTTTGCCCAAAGAGAAATTGGACTAATATTGTTTGTCCCCTAAATTCAGAACTAGAAAAAATGAGTAGACACAGTAGAGGCCAAATTTGGCACTATGAAAGAAAATCTTTACTGTTTAGCACTGCCTCGAGAGAAATGAGCTTCAGATGTTAGTGAGTTCCCTATCTTTGCAGATTTTCAAGCAGTGGCTGAATAACCACTACTCAGGGCTACTGCACAAAGGACTTTTGCTGCTCAGATATTGAATTAAATGGTCTGTGAGGATCTGAGGTTGAAGACAGGGATCACACAGCCAGGAAAGCTCTCTTCAAGGAAAGAAAACTACCTGATGAAATCTGAGTGTGGGATACACTTGTCCAAAGAGATGTGAGATGGAAAAGGTAAAGGGAAGCATGTCAGATTAATGAATAATGGATCTGAGGTTGAGGACCTGGGCTCAAATTCCCCGTATATCAAGCATTAGTAATGTGACCTCATGGTGGGTGGGATGCTAGTTCCAACTGCCAAAGTACCCTCCATCTCCAAATATATGACCCTAAGTCATTTTTCCCATTTGAGGGCCATTTCCTGATCTGGAAAACAAGTTGTTGAACTACATGGTCTCTAAGATCCTTTCCAGTATGGAAAGATGGAAAGAATGCTTTATTTGGAGTTAGAAGACCTACACTTAAATGTTAGTTCTGCTACTTATTATCTATGTAACTTTAGGGAAACTGCAATCTCTCAAACCATTTCCTTAATTATAAAAGGGGATTAATCTAGAGGACCTCAAGGTCCCTTTTTGCTCTAAGCTTGTGATCCTAGGAGTTATTTGTAATTATTTTTGTTCAGTTGTTTCAGTCATGTCTGACTCTTTTTGACCCTATGTGGTGTTTTCTTGGCAAAGATACTGAAGTGGTTTATCATTTCCTTCCCCAGCACATTTTACAGATGAGGAAACTGAGGCAAACAGGATTAAGTGACTTGTGCAGAGTTATACAACTAGTAAGTGGCTGAGACCAGATTTGAACTCAGCAAAATAAGTTTTCCTGATTCCAGGCCCATCACTCTATCCATTGCACCACCTAGCTGGCCCAATATTTGTAATAGCAGATAAGATTTTAAAGAAATGATCTCTCAGCACTAAGAAATAGGGAACAGACATATAATTTGTTCGTTTAAGGAACTCACAATGAGGAAATTCCCTCTCCTTACAAGTTGGCATCTTATCTGTACTTCTTAGTTGCCAAAATTCTGAAAAACTAAGTGACTCACTCAGGGTCACACAGTCAATTTATGTCAGAGACAGGACTTGAACTAAGATCTTACTGATTCCAAGATCAGCTCTCTAACCACAATGCCGCATTTCTCAAGATTTAAGCTACCTGATTTTATGATTGTTACAGACATTTTGACAAGACTAACATGAGGTACTACTCTGGGCATATGGAGGAACACTACAAGTGAGTCAATCCACAACTTGACCTACTGAAAATACTCTACTTATTCATTCACATCCAAATCTGTCCATGTTCTTCAAGATAGGTAACACTAGGACCGATTTATCCTTTCTGTCTTTTGTACTAGTAGCCACATTATGGGCTTGAGAAAGAAAAATGACAGATTTCACTTTGATAGAAATGACTTTCCTGAAATTTACTCTGCATACACTCAGGTGGGAAGGAGAGAGGAATGGTGGAAAAGTCTTTCCCAGTGTCCTCACAACCATCCTGGCCTAGCAAGATTCCATGATACTCTTATTAGGCAAACTAACCAGGATTTGCCTTCAAGAAGTTAATAGCAACCTTCTTGCGTTCTTTGGGCATTGCATGTATGTAATGTTAATTATGCTAATAAAAGTTAAAGATTTTCCCCACCTATTAATGGACCTGCCCATTAAGGGAAGCTTGATTAGGGGAGATTTGTTTTGTAGGAAGGTTCACATCTTTTGTTAATTTCTAATGAGGTACTGGTTCTCAAGGGTTGTGATGCCCTCTGGCTCTGAAAAGTAGACACACACACATATATATGTGTGTGTGTGTGTGTGTGTATACTTACATATATATACATATGTATACACACACACACATATACACTTTGAAGTGAGGTTTTGTTTTGGGGCTTACTCATTGGAAGTGTTTGTTTGGCCACATGAGTCTCTGGGGAGCTGTTAAGGAGCCCCCTGGCTTTGAAAACCCAAATGCTGGTGCTTCCCTTTCTGGTAATGATGTATGTATTGCTTACGGTCGGACAGTTGGAAGCCCTGTCTGTTGGTCTTTATTTCTCTGTATTTTCTCTGAACTTCAGGGTGCTGACTTTTTACCCTGAACTAAGTAAATGATTTATGTGCTTGATTAAAGCAGATTGTTGACCCCTCAAAAGTAGCTTTCCTTTTAGAAAAGCAGATCTAAGAATCTGTACAGCAGGCCCTCCTGTGTATACTGAGGTCCTTGCTATTACAGCGTAGGAGTCTAATCTTGCAACCTTTGTGCAGTCAAGTTCAAAAATGAAGAAAGTACTTCTCACTCCATAGGGTGCCAGAAAATTGAACAAATTCCCATAAAATACAAATGGAAAATTTTCAGGAAAAAAAAGCATAGAATAAACATGTGGTTTTTGTCAAGTTTAATTCTTAACACAGAATACAGGAATGACTTTTAACAGAGAAGAGACTACGGGGTTTATGTGGATAGGAGGTTAACCCCACCCCACAAAGGACAACCCGTCTATTAGATAAGGAGATAAAGCAAAACTTTATCTGAAGCCACAATGTGGCAAAGAAGAATTTTATTTTCTAAGCAATCATCACTCCCACTTGGTAGCTTTCATTTGGGTAAAAATACTTTTTCCTTGGGCTAGTCCCATGACTTGGCCACATAATATCCCTGCAAGAAAGGAAATAATCCCATTATTTCACAAATATCTATTTATCACCTTTCAGCGTTTACAGCACTCTTTAACTGTCTATTACCACATGTAAGCTATATAACATAAAAAATATCTTAACTATTAAGTCTAACAAGTCAGACAAGGAGTGTCAGGATTACATTACCTGATTGAACTGATGAAAAAATATCAAGTTTATACAATGAAGTAGGGAATTCAAATACTGAGTAATCCCTATAGATCTTGCATCTAAAGGCCCTCTACAATCTTAGAAAAATCTGCTTTTTACTAATTATCAGAAAGATTTGCTATTGAAACTGGGAGATAGCAGGGTACAGTCTAAATATGAAGACAGGTCTGGAGAGGTCCTGAATTCAGCTCAACCTCGAAACTTACTTCCTGTGTGACCTTGAGCAAGTGACCTCTCTGGGACTGTTTCTTCACTTATGAATTAAAAGGGTTATACTAGATGGTATCTAAGGTCACTTATGGCTCTAAATCTGTAGGTAGACAGTCTATATATGGAATTACATATGGTTATATGTATATGTACATGTATATGTACATGTATGTGAGTTTCATATAAGGAATCAACTTCTAATTAGTCACAAAGATTAATATAGAGGTACCAGATCCTTTCCTCTATCATAAACTCTTTAAAGTTTCTCATTTTCTCTCAGAAGAATGTTGACTGAGCACAAACATATACAATTCCAGTACTTTAATGAACATTACAATGTGCTATAATAGTTTTCGGTCCAGAGGCTCAAGAATCCTATGCTGTTCCTCCTGATTTCTAACTCCTAAGCAGTCTAATATCCAAAATATATCTTTGTTGCTGTTCAGTCATTTCCAGTTTTGGCTCTTTGAAACTCCATTTGGCAAAGATACTGGAGTGGTTTGCCATTTTCTTTGCTGAGTCATTTTAGACATGAGGAAACTTAACCCTGTTAAGTGACTTGCCCAGAGTCACACAGCTACCCAGTGTCTTAGGCCTCATTTAAACTCAGGACAATGAATCTTCCTGACTTCAGGCCTGGCACTCTATCGACTGAGCCACCAGATAGTCTAAGATGATCCATCAGTGGGTAAAGCTAGCACTGAGGTCACTTTCAGAGTACTGAATAAAACTAAATACACAGGATGCACTACAGCACAGTAAAATGCACTGTATGGCTCCAATTACTGGGGATTCTCAGTGTTCTCTATTTAAGTGGAATGGTCTCTTCAGGGCTGAAATAAAAGTAGTTTTAGGGAGCATTCATGTACACAAAATTGGATTTCCCAATGGAACAAGTAGTATAATGTTTCAGGGTTGCTCTGAGTATAAGTGAGAGAGATGTTGGGGAAAAAAAAGAAACCCCTTCATTTTACCTTCTTCCATGGAAGACAACAATTATAATTTAAACACGGACTTTTCTCTGGCTCATCATGCCTGTTGGCTTCAGTAGGATGTTAGAATCTCCATAAAGAAGCCAGAAGGAGCATTCCTATGAATGTTTCTTTTAAACAATATATGAATGCTTTAATATTTATGATCAGGAGATCTCTAAGTGGATTAGTTTCCTGGAACAATTGTAGCCCCTTTTCAGGCACAAATTGATTCTGATTGGTAGAAATAGTCTAATCAATAGCCCTATTTATATGACATCACTATGTCAGTCTCTCCAATATACATTCACTTTTTCCTTTATAAAATTTCCTGCATCCTTTTTTAAAGAACTGGTAACATCTGTTTAGCTACAGTGAAGAGGGAAAAAAAGTGTTTCCTGGAAAGGAGGGGTGACTGTCCAGGGATACTGGACTTGCATGTCAAGGACCCAGTTGTGGGGTACAGCAGTTGGAGGAAGAGTTAGAAAAGAAAACATCCTCATTCATGTTTTAAAAACTGAAGTATATTCTATACAAATTTCCATTTAATTCTTCCAATACCATCTGTAAAAATCAAGCCTTAATTTTACTCTGGATGGTGACGTTTTGTCTCATTTCAATTATGCAAGAAAGTACTTTGACAAAATCTTTGGTACATGACTGTCTTCTTAGCATAACTACATATAAACGAAAATAAATACAATAGAACCAAAAGGCAACGTTTATTGTGAGCACCATTTGTAGAAGACAGATGCTTCAGTCAGCATTTATTCTTATACGAAATCCTTAAATACTGTTTTATTAAGTTGTGATGTCATTGACAGAAAACAAAAGTTTGAAGAGCTATAAAGGACCTATGATGCAACAAAAAAACTAGTGTATAGTCCTTAGGGAAAAAAAATGTGATAAAGCTGAGGATTTCCTTTCTTTTTTATTAACTCCTGTGAGATAAGAAAAAATATTCAAAACCCACAGTGCAATGAAATAAGTGCTATTTAGTCCACATCTCAAGTTACAATTTGCTTCATTGGCATGAGCTTTGGTGAAACCTGGTTAAAAAGAAAAGAAAAAAAAATTAGTTCAAAATCCAGATAATCATAGAACACTCACAGCCAAATGGCGTGAACAATTGAAAGTTATACAGTCTGAGTCATTTAGAATTTCCTTACTCTTTCCTATCATAACCAAGAGAGGTTCTCATCCTCTCAAACTACACCTCATTAACATGGTCTCTCTAGGGCTTGTTCTTTTTAAACACCATATAAAGGACAAGTGATTTCAGAGAGGCAGGGACCCACCTGTGGTACACTGCCTCTATGAGAGATCTGGACTTGAAGGACTATATGGTATTATCCTTTTTATAGTGACCCACAATGAAAGATATATCTCTTAAAAAAAAAACCTAAATGAGTCTAATTCTATAGCTTAGAAATTATCTTAACAAATTAAAATTTTAAATGGAATAAGTGAGAAAATAAATAAATGAAAATAAATGGAATAAATTAATAATGAAGTGAATGAATAAAAAAATGAATTTCAACAACATTTTATCAGAATCAGGACTGGAAATATGAATCATAGAAATAGGTTATAAGATGTTGGTTATTGAGGCATGGAGAGGCCAGGCAAATGGCACAGAAATTCATTAAATATTAACTAAGACAATATCCAAAGCAGAAAAGAGATATCTGGGAACCTTAGAGCAGAGGGAAGGGAAAACTGGAGTTAGGTAAAAGTTAGAGAAAGTGGTAGAAGAGATATATATTGTAGCAGAGAAAAAGTTGGAGGGAAGCCTTGATGGGGATGGACCTTCTGGCAGACTTATCAAGCGCAAGGACAGGTTCCAAGTTCTGGAAGTAGCTGGTAATGAAGAGACATATACAACACATTGTTGTTGGTAGGGAATGTTTATTAGTAGTAATACGTGGATACTTTCCTGGCACATAGTAGGTACTTTTAAGTGCTTACTGACTGAATGATTAAGTAGTTTTCTATTGGAAATCTATTGTCATAAAGACCTGGAAAAGATCATTTCCCTAGAGTAAATCTGCAGATGATTCATCCAAGATAAGCTGGAGTTTACTTTAGCATATTAAGTATTGGTGTGCTAATAGCTATTGACATATTAAGTATTTGATTCAATTCAACACTTATTATGTGCAAGGCACTGGAGATAAACCTTTCCCTCATTCCCCAACCAGAAGATGCTGTCCTCAAGAAGCATGAATTCTATAAGAAGAATGCAACAGATACAAAGGTAAAGAAAGAAAAGGTAATTGGAAGAGGGAGAACACATTAACCACTGGGAAGATCAGGTAAGGCATCACTGAGGGGTGCACTCCAGGCATGGGGGCTGCTTGTATAAATGTAGCTGAGACTATGTCCAGGTTGGGGAATCACTAGCAGTCTAGGCTCACTGCAAAATTGAGTGTCTGAAGGAGGGTAATGGAAAATACAAGCTGGAGAAGATTACACATAGATTGTGAAGGGTCTTAAATGTTAAGCTGAGGAATCTGTAGCTTATCCTAGAGGCAACAGGAGGCCCCTGAAGTTTTGAACATGGTCAGACCATGTGCCTTAGGAAGATTACGTTGGCTGCCATATGAAGAGGATGGACTGGAAAGGAGAGAGAGGGGAAGCAGGCTACTTCCTGCTTCCAGGGAACACAGGAGAGACACACACAGTGGTGACCACCTGAGCAGAGAAAAGATTGTGGACAGAAGAGCTGTATGGAGGTAAAACTGACAGCATTTAGCAAATGATTGCATGTGGGCAGTGGGGAGGGGGAAGTCAAGGATGATATTGAGGTTGTAAATGTAGGTGATTGAGAGAATAATAGTGCCTTTGGCAGAATAAAAGGGGAGTGAATTTAAGGGAGTTATGGTATGGTTGCATTTGTCCTTTGTTTTCTAAGAGGACCATGACATCAGGATGATGACATGACTTACAGTTGACTTTGATTTGGGTGAGGGTTGACTGTGCAAGGTCATCAGCCTCACTTTCTCCTCCAGAGCCATCTGGGTCCAGTGGCCAGGTATTCATCAAGATAACTGGAGATAGCCCAGGATGCAATGGGAGACCCTGGCCCTTTTAGGCTAAGGCCTTTTCAGGTTCTCACTTTGAGTGATGCCCATTCAGTGAATAGCCTCTGAAAGTAGTAAGTCAAGGGGCTTAACTTAAAAAAAAAAATTAATTTAGAATTAACTTAATTTAAAAAAAATCAAAGTGGGAGGGAAAGACTCTCAGAGTTTCTGGTCAAAAGAGAAACAGTTACTATTGAGATTTACTCTGAGTGGCCATTAAGTGATGCTTGGGCAGGGCCCTATTGTGGTCCAGTCTATGAGCTCCAGAGTGAAATGGATTTAAGGTTTAGTCTTTGAAAAAAGACTCCTTAGGTCTACCAGAAGTTGCTGTACCATACTTTTGATTTGAGTGAGGGAGGGCTGTGCAAAATCACCAGCCTCACTTTTCTCCTCCCTCACTCAGATCAAAGTCAATCTCAAGTCATGTCATCATTTCCCTTAAATCATGGTCCTCTTGGAAAACAAAAGACAAATACAACCTGGGAGTAGTCCAATGTCATCCTTGAATGGGGACCTAGCAAGTTGGGTAACTCGGCTTCCTCTCTTCCTCTCCTTCTCTTGTCCAAAGGAAGGTAAATTTTGATAGCTGGAAGCTGCCCATTTAACTTGAGGTTTACTGACTAGTTTCCTTCCTTCCTTGTTTTCTTCTTCTTCTTCTTCTTCTTCTTCTTCTTCTTCTTCTTCTTCTTCTTCTTCTCTTTCTCTCTCTCTCTGTCTCTCTGTCTTTCTCTCTGTCTGTCTCTGTCTCTCTCTCTGTCTCTGTCTCTCTCTCTCTCTCTTTCTCTCTGTCTCTCTCTCTGTCTCTGTCTCTCTCTCTGTCTCTCTCTGTCTCTCTCTCTCTCTGTCTCTCTCTCTGTCTCTCTCTCTGTCTCTCTCTCTCTGTCTCTGTCTCTCTCTCTGTCTCTCTCTCTGTCTCTCTCTCTGTCTCTGTCTCTCTCTGTCTCTGTCTCTCTCTCTGTCTCTCTCTGTCTCTCTGTCTCTCTCTCTCTCTCTCTCTCTCTCTCTCTCTCTCTCTCTCTCTCTCTCTCTCTCTCCCTCTCTCCCCTCTTCTATTTTTTCTCTTTTTTCACACTACCCATATGACATCATGATTCTAAGTCACATTTTTCGTGTCTTGCTATAATAACAGTCATATTGATGATGATGATGATAATTACAGATAAAATTCACATAGTGCTTAAAAGTTTCCAAAATCCTGCACGTGTTTTCTCTTGATAACCAGCACCCTAAGAGTAGAGACCTTGCTACATCCCAAAGCTCTTTGCTCCCTTCATGGTCAAACTCCTAGAAAGTTAGCTACAATATTACCTTCATATCCTTACTTCCCACTCAGCACATGTTTTGAGAGCTGGGAGGCACCTCAGCAACCATGTAGCCCAATCCACATACATGAAAGGACTCTCCAGTATAGCATATCTAATAAGAGGCACATGCAATGCAGATTCTGAGGTTATGGAGACAAACCTGAACAATGCTGTCCTTAAGGAATTTATGGGTCTAATGCAAACTATACAAAGCTTAGCAAAGACACAGTATCACAAAGCAATTTTGAAAGAGCATCACTCCTCAGTCTGATACACAGTATTGCAGAGGGTCTTAGAGGTCTTCAAGCAAGAATCTGGCTAACTATTAGATGATAAAGCAGCGTTTCCTGTTTCAGAGATACATTGGAATAGATGAATTCTGAGGTCTCTTTCAGATCTGAAATTAATTTTAGCTTTTATTAACAAACCTCAGTTCTAGACTTTATTTTCTTGTTTCCCTCTCAATTTTTCTGTTCCAAATTTCTAATAAAGGATAGAAGCTTCAATGAGCAGGGACACAGTAATAATTTTCTGTTGAGTTGTAAATCTTTCTTTTTTATAAAAAGGCAAATCCTGCTAAAATGGATTTCTTGAAATGAGGGTAGATAATGGTATATGTTATGCATACACTTTCAGGGGAGCAGATTTGTATAAGTTAAATCAAAAATATATACCATGGATTATATTGTGTTGGTTATCAAGAGAAAACACATGTACCAAAAGGTACACTAAACCAGCTGAGGTTTGAAGGCTTTTGTCACTAAAAAAAGTCAAAGTTAATGATATGTACATGTTAATAATAATTTTCTTCTAAAATATTAAATATGAAATCATGTTTGCATCCAAAATACTCATGGTTGGTGGAAATGTTTTTGATAAGAAAATAAAGTTTAATTTTTTAAATTTTCTATGTGCATATAAAGTTGATAGAGAGCTGGACGGAGAACAAGAAAGACATGAGTTCAAGTCTCACCTCTGACACATACTCTAGGCAACTTCTAAAATGGTAGAGCTTGTTTCCTCACATGGAAGTTCTCTTTATCAATGAAATGAAAGAACCAGTCCCTACCCCTTCGTCTATTTAACTTCTAAACTTCTGCAACCTTTGGTCCTTTATTCCAAGGTTATTCTATACTCTCAGGTTTCCCAGACCAATTCTCATTGGTTTCTTCAAATTATTTCAAGGTCAAGTGTCCATGGCCAAAGATGTAGAAGAAAAGTTAGAGCAGATTACTCTTTATGGCCACCCCTGGCTTTAGGATTCTGTGGCTAACTCACCATTTTTAAATAATGCATCATCCTGTTTGACAACACTAGACTGAAATATATGTCAGTGTTTACCTATATATTTCAAGGTTTTTGTAGTGCTTTTGACCTGATAATCCAGGCCCTTAGAGAATATATTACATCACCTAAATTAATGTGTGAGAGAACACATCACTTATTTACAAATTCATTTCTTTTTCTTTTTTTTAGTTCACTTGAAAACCATCTCTAAATTACCATCTCATAATGCTGAATGTTACACCATCTTTTAATTTTACTATCAAAGGATTTACTATTCAAACTGTGTATTTAATATAGAATCACTTCCCCCACTCCCCAGAACACATACATTACATAAATGGCACAGTTTAATGATTTTCTCTGAGAATAAGTTCTGTTAAGGTTTGTTATATGCCTAAGAAGACTTTTACACTGAATTGTCATTTGGAAGACATTTCTTTCTCAAGACAGACTTGTAATAAGTCGGCAAAAAGTAAAAGTCTACATTTGCATGGATCTCCAGTTGTTATCAATGAGAATTCTCTACCATGTACAAGGAAAGACACATGGCTCTTTGTATTTAAACAACGCAGTCTCAGAAAAAATCCATTTTCTTTTTAAAGCAATGGAACATCTGTGGGAATAACTTAATGAAATAAAACTCTTCTGTTGAAAACAGATGATTTCAAATAGATGGTTTATAATATTTCCTCTCAAAGGAATATGGACAGCTTAATTTTTTTAATGAAACATCTGATTCTTTTCTTTGTCATGTCAGACCTATTTTGAGCTTCTAATGTTGTTCGTACCCTTGATGTGGAAATTGGCTGGCTTTTACAAAAAAGGAAGAAAATGAATCTTTATGTAGACTGACTTCGCCTGTCTATTTTTATAATGAAAAACATCTACTAAAAGTACAATTTCTCATTCTGTTCCTTCATAGTTTCATCAAAGTCATAAGCCCATAAACACCAAAGCAGATTACCCTGCCAAGGTGATCTACTAGCTGAGCAGAAGAGGATTTAAGTGTGGGAGCTAAGCCAATGTCCAATGTATTGTCTCCTCAACCCACTGAAATCCTTAGAGTGTACTCTCTTTCTGATATAATGCCAGTTCATAATAGATATGGGTGAATATAAATCCATTCCCCTTGGCAAGGCATGTCTGGATCTGGTTTCTTTGAGATACCACTGCAGACAAGCAGTATATACTTGGCCCTCAAGGTTTAGCTGTAATCTTGCCAGGAAGAGAGGACCAAGGTCTTTTAAGGTGAAGGGCATCATCTTCTTCTTCCTCTGTATCCCCCACTGTACCTAGATCGGCAGTGGGAATACTGTAGGCACCCAATATAACAAGGCATTGTCCTGGGCCTTTCTTTCTTCTCTTTACACTCTTTTCCAGAGTGATATCATCTATTCCCATGGGTTCAATCATAACCTCTTTGCCAATAACTCCCAAATCTATTTATTCATGACTAACATCCCTCCTAAACTCTAAGCAGATATCTCTGCCTGGATGACCCAATGACTCAAACTCATCTGATATTTTAGATTAGATAGATAGACAGAAATTACTTAGTTGTATACATATTGTTCCTCCAATGGTAATTTCTTCATGGACAAGAACTGTTTCATTTTTTTCTTTGTATCCCAGTGCCTAATACAGTGCCAGCAGATAGTAGATATTTAACGAATACTTGTTTGATGGCTTATGATCTCCCTAGTCTGCGTATTCCTTCTATCAACCTTGATTAGATGCTTTCTTATGCTGTGGGATTCCTGTCCATGTCTTGGGTTCTCTGAATCTCCTCTGAATATTATGCCAATAAGTTCAATACTTGGGCTGTCATCCCTTGCTCTCATTACAATGAGCTCACATCCTTTACCTGCTGTATATGTAACTTGACATATACTAAGTCATTTCTTATGGGTAAGTCATCAATAAGATGCTGCAGTCTAGTAACAGCATGGCTTATACATTTGGTCCTAGTGCTCGATTTGGAGTCAGAGAACACAGATTCAAATCTTAGTTATTACAACCTGTGAAACTTTGGCTAAATCATGTAACCCCTTTGGACTTAGTTTACTCATCTATACAATGAGTGAGTTGAATTCCATGGTCTCTTCCAGTTGTAAATGTAGGTTGTTAAGATGCTGCATCCAAAAGGTAAACCATTATTTTTCAAAGAAAACCCATCTCTTCTGCAAATTTCTCTATTTCTGTTGAAGGTACTGAGTTGGAAACCTTACTATGCTCTCCTTTCCTGCCAATATCCAATTAGGTGGCAAGTTCTCTCAATTGAGCCAACCCTTTTCAAATCTGTCCCCTTCTCTCTATTTACAATGTTAGCCCCTGTCCTCGTTCTATCTTAATATGCACTGAAGTATTATAGTTTTATTTTTACCATTTTATTTAGTATTCTGTCAAGTAGTTATCTCCAAGTAGCTAGCATTCCTATGTATGTACACTAATAATTTGTATTCATCATGATAACTGCATAAGACACAGAAAGGAGTTATATTCATATCATAATGATGAGAAGGTATTAAGCTACAGTCAGCATAATTTTATTATTAAGCATATTGTGCTGCTTTAAAATCCTTGAAAAACAATTATTCATTTGTCAGAATACCTACTTGACCAGACCACAGTTTTCAACTATGCCAGGTGAAAGAGGCCTACATGAATGACATCAGTCAGAACTAAGAAGTACAAATTCCATCAGTTCAACAATCCATCTCTTTTCATTCCATATTTGCCAACACAAATAAAACAGAGGTATCCAGAGACCAGAGTCTGTCTTTTTGTCCAATCTCCTTTGCTATAAAGTATCTATTTCATCTAAAAATACATATTATTACCATATTGAGAGGAGGTTGGCTAATTCACATGGGTTGCTTTAAAGAATGTCTTATTAAATAAGTTTTGCTACTCAATTGCTAGGATACAAGTCTAGAATAAAGTACAGACAAATTCTATTTTTCTTCTGTACTTACTGGAAAGTTAATTAAAGAGGGGCTCTTTGTGCAGGGTATTGCTGGAAGAGTATTTTCAAAGGGAAATTCAGAAAAGGTTAATGGACAAAGACCTTGGCAGACTACCATGAATAGTTATATATGTGAGTAATGAATTATGCAGCAAACCTGTTTTCACAGCAATTTGTTATACTCTGATAGGTACAAGCCCTTCAGGACCTAAGCAATAAATGTATTCGTGATTTACCAAATCCCCTTTGTGAATGATTTTCTGAAGGTTAGGGAGTCCTGTAGCAACTGGGTTTTTCTATTTTCTTGAGAGATATACCTCACTATATACAGGAGATGTCTTCCTGAAAAGTTGTATGCAAATGAAATCTTTTTACCCCTGACTTGAGAGATGCTTTTGTCCTCACTTCTGATTATCTTTGATCAGCAAGTCCTCCTAACTTAGAATCTTATTATGACCTCTGCTCACTCTTTCCTTTCCCCCTTCTCTCCTTTCCTCTCTCAAGCTGAGAGATGATTAGTGGTCTTGAGTACTTAATGGATGAGTACTTAATCTAAATCTTATATCACATTCCCCTGTTTACTGGATTAACTGTTCTCCCAAATCACTCCCTGTGTTCCAATTTAAAGCTTTTTTTTCTGAAGCAAAGGAAATTCTTTTATAATGTTAAATATCTTCTCCCTCCTAATTTACCTTCTGTTAATATGAATCCCAATACATTACATTTTTTTAATATGAAACATGGTAGTGTAATTCCAGTAGTGTTAGAACCCTCCCTGGAACTTAAACGTTCTTCCAAGTTTACAGTAATGAAATCCACAAACCTTCACTAGGTAGAAATTCTTTGATTGGTTTGATATCAAGCCCTGAAAGAAATCAGGAGGATTTGCTTCCTCATGTGAAGATCACACAGTTAGGATTGTAGTATGTCCTGACTGTCACTTGGGATGATTTCAGAAGAATTTTCAGAGAATAAACAGCCCAGCTTTAGCTTCTGTTTCCAACTACCTAGTTGCTCTTTTCCTTGTGTTTCCAATTAATTCCTGATCTGAACCCCACCATCCTCCCATTCACGTGCTCCTCAGCCTGCCTTTTACTACTCCCTGGTGAGTCAGTGCATGATTCTCTGTTGCCACCTGATCTAATCTGACCACCTCTTCCTTCCACTTTTATGTATCTCAAAGGTCAAATCTAAAAATGATAACAAATTAATGGTTTATGTCCTGTACTTACCCATTAATCAGGCTCATTATAAAGGACAAAAGGTTACATTTACTCATAGGAATACTTACAGCAAAATCACACCCAGTGCTCTTCTTTACATCATCCACTGAGAGTCCTTCCCAGATTTCAACCAAAGTCAACCCTTTTTCCTTGTCCACATCAAACACAGCCTGTCAGATACAAGCAAGTGACAACAATCATTTTTAGCATGGTAATAATTTTATAACACAAAGCAAAGAAACTAGAAATGACAACTCATGTTCTTAAAGGAGAAAACAAGCATGGAGACCAAAAGAAATCAAAATTGTCTGAAATTGTGAAACTATCATCTATAACAGCTTAAGTAAGATTAAAAAGAAAAATGTTTTCTGACACTAGTCAAACAAGGGACAATAAATTAATACAGGGATTTGTTAAAAAAAAAAAAACTAATGAGAAAAACAGCATAGTGTGATGGACAGTCAAGTGTAGGCAGCCATAGTCAAAAAGGCCTGGCTTCAATTTTTGCCTTTTAACACTTGCTGGGTGATCCTGGTCATTACAATTTAATTTCTTAGTGTCCTGGGCAAATAAAACTATAATTTGGAAGGAACGGCTGACCCTCATTGGTTGAGGGCCTCATCACTAGTACAGGGAACTCCTCATCAGGAGGTATCAGCATCCCTGACACCAATAGTAATCACAGATTGGTACCAAAAGATAAAAATAAAAAATGGAATAAAATTTAAAAATGCAAGTCAGAAGGGGTCGCAAAGGTAGAAAAGATAGGAGTTGAGAGCCGAATCCAAGTCTCCTCTGAAGTCCTAAGCTCTTCCCAGGACACCCCATGGCCTTGACAGAAGTGCAGTTTTGTGTTCTACCAGACCACAACCAGTGTTGTAAGGACTACATCAGCATCTATGGCCTTCCCTTATCAAAGAATGTTGTTAAGGTAGGAAAATACATTCTCCATTTTAGAAAATTTCTAACAAAATGGATAAAATAACGAATAAAAATTTCTGGAAGGGGAAGGCCCAGGCAAGTATGTGTTGCTAGGGATAAAAAGTTAAAAGAGACAGAGGAAGGAGTCTGCTTAATAATAATAGCTTTGAACAGCTAGCATTTATATATAACTTTAAGATTTTATATTATGTATTTGATTCTGACAACAACTATGTGAAGTAGGTTACTATCCCCACTTTCAAATGATATAATATTTGTAAAGCAAATTAGCCCAGTGCCTGGTACATAGAAGGCTTGCTCCTTGTCCCCTCCCATTTTACAGATGAAGCTGAAGCATCAAGTGACTTGTCCAAGAATGTGACCAAGAAGGTATTTGAATCTAAGAAGATAATTGAATCTAGGACCCCAAGTTCAACACTCGAACCATTGTGCAACCTAGCTGCCTAGGAAGGTTAAAGGGGAGGGTATCTAAGGGAGTTTATCCACAAAGTCCTATGGTCCTGGAGGGGTTCTATTCAGTGACATTTCCTCTGGTACTAGATAGAAGTCTTTAAAGAGATACTCCTCCCTATTGAAAAGGAATTGAGGCATTTCAGAGAAGGAATCTAGTCTTTTTATATTGACATTATGGTGTTCATTTTTACTTAAATAACTGGGAATTGCAAGGCATAGCCTCTGGTCAGATATTTCTTTCTAGATGTTCTGTGTATATTTCTCTTTTCTGATGCCATGTGGAAATGGTGCTGGTTAGGGTAAGTGAGGCCCAACAGGTACACTTGAAGGGACTATGTTTCCAATTCTAAAAAAAATATATAACACTTCTACATTTAAAATCAAGAGTTGGAGTGTCTTTAGGCTAATTTCTTACTGAATCAAAAAATCTCTTTCATAGGGCTCACATCAGATGGTGTAAGTAAGATTAATGAGAGTTAAAGATCTTTTCCACCCATTAATAGGCCTCAGGTAGAGTCTATTAAGGGAAGTTTGATTAGGGGAGGCTTGTTTTGTAAGGAACACCCACACTTTTTGCTAAATTCTAATGCGGCACTGAGTCATGAGTGTCATACCCTCCAGCTCTGAAAAGTGTATATACACTCTGAGGTGAGGTTTTGCTTGGGGGCTTACTCTTTGAAAGAAGGTTTGTGAGCCAGATGAGACTCTGGGTAGCTGTGAAAGAGCCCCCCAGCTTTGAAAACCCAGATGTTGGTCTTCTCTCTCTGGTACATAATCCTCAGACAGTTGGATTTGTCTGTTGATCTGTGATGTATGTATTGCTTACAGTCAGATAGTTAGAAGCCCTGTCTGTTGGTCTCTGCTTGCATTTTCTCTGTTAGTATATGTGATTAAAGAAGATTGTTGACCTCTCAAAAGTTGCTTTTCTTTTAGAAAAGCAGATCTAAGAACCCATGCTAGCAGGACATCCTAGATGTGTCAGGGTGTTTGCTGCTACGGATGGCTATTCATTCTTTCCTTGAATACCCCTAGGGATAGGAAACACTACCTGGAATGCCAGTCTACATTATTAGATAGCTCTAAACATTAAAAGCAGTTTTTTTGTGTTTATGTTGAACTGAAATATCTCCCTTGTGGCTTTTATCTGCTGGCCCTAATTCTTTCCTCTAGAGCCACAAAGTACCTCTCTACTTCTAATCTCCTTTTCACATGTCAGCCCTCCAAATATTTTAAGATAAGAGGCAAGTTGTTCCTTTAATTTTCAGGCTAAACAACTCCAGTTCAATTATTCCTCATGTGATACTTTTTAAAAGGCCTTTGTTCTGGGAATAGTTAAATTCAGTTCTGATAAATCGGATGAATCCTCTGTATACAATCTAGCTATCATTTAGGTTCAGAACTTATATTTGCATATGCCCTAGGGAAGTCCAATGTATTCACATTCATTTGTAGAGATGCTCTTATTTTGAAGAGTTTGTGGCAGCTTGACTGGTAAGGACTTTTGTTTCCATTTAAGTCTGAGATAATTACCTTACATGGGCTTTAATGTGACAACTCTGAGAGAGTTTCTAGAACACTAACTTTTCCCCAAAGATGATCCCCTTTAGGGAACTGCAGAGCAGAATGCCTAAGGAAATGGAAAGGAGTAGGTATTCTTCTTTATTTGCTAAACCAAGTTGATTCTACAAGAAAAGGGTACTAAACTGAAAAAACCACAATGTTTTTACCAATCTGTTTCTGCACATTAAAAAAAGTTTTTTAAAAGTACTCTAGAACAAATATTTGTTTGGATAATAAAAATGATCATTATGGAAATGTTTCTTTATACTGCTTTGGATGACTTGTTTAATTTCAAAATGACAGAAAATGGAAATTTTTTTCTTTTGCAGAATGTGTCTAGGGCACAATTCATTCTGTTCTCTTCTAGCTTGAATTAAGAATAAATGCACACGTACAAAAAAGAGAACAGACAAGAAGAAAAGTCAAGTCCTCTGGATGAAATCATTAAAATAATATAGGACAGGGAATTTTCTAGAATAATAAATAAGGTGCTGTTGGCATTAAGGTAAGACCTAAGTGTAAGGAAAATAAAAACTAGGACAAATTGGCTTGTGGCTTTTATTTACACATGCCTCATGCTGCAATTGAGTCTAGGGAACATCTACTGGAAAGTAAGGTGTCTGTTATTAGATGGGGGAAACTACCTTCTCTGTAACCCCGTGAGGAATTTCAGCTAGTAGCAGAGAAAGTAAACAAAGACCAAGTTAACAGTGAAGGATCCACCAGGAGAAAACTCTTTTCACTATTACATCTAAAAAAGAGAAAGGAGGAGCCACTTTTCCCCAGAAAGGCTTGTTCATTATCCCCTTCCTATCACAGCAGGATTACACTATGGAGAGATTTTCACAGAGATAAAGCCAATGATGGTGCCTTAGGTTTCCACATGGGAAGCCATCGCTCATACTCTGGCTGCACTAATAAAAGGAGTAATGGTTCCAAGAATCCCAGCATCCTCCTCTTTCAAAGGGCCACTAATGGAATTTTTGCAGAGTTCTGTGTCTTTCCTTCTCTCCCTACATTCCTACACACACACACACACACACACACACACACACACACTCATGTATGTGACCATCTGGGGCATCCTTCTCACTCCTAGTGATGCAGGGTCCTTTGTCCCTCATTCAACACATACTTATGCAATGAATACCTGCTATGTCCATAGTCCAGGGTGGGCCTTTTATTGAGGAGTGTGAGGGAAGGAGGGTATACAAAATTTGAAGATGGGATCTTTTGTTCTTATATAACTTACAACACAGTTGGGAAGATAAAATACGGGCACATTAAATAAAATGAGTTGAATAACAAAAAAGACAACAATATTAAAGACCTCCCAGGGCAGTTTATAAGTGCTAAATGAGTAATGTAGATAATATGAGCTCCAGCTTCAGAGGAAAGGGATTATTATGAGTCACAGTGGCCCCAGGAGGCCTCAGAAAGGAGAGGGAGCCCGGAATTTGACCTTGAGATGGGTAACATATTGATAAACAGAAAAAGAAGGATATTCCAAATGAAATGAAATAATGTAAGCAAAAATAAGGAGATGATGGGGAGTGGATCAGATCTATATATCTCCTTCAGGGGGACAACCAGCCCCATTTGTTTGGAATAAAGAATTTGACTGTGCAGATGTGGGCTATCAGGTTAGAAAGTAGTTTGAAGATAGACTTGGCTATGTATTCCTTGTGAATATATATTATTCCCCATTTTACAGATGAGGAAACCGAGGCAAACAGATTAAGTGGCTTGCCCAGAATCACACTGCTAATAAGCGTCTGAGGCCATCAGAGTTGAACTCAGGTTTTCCTGACTCCAAGTACTGTGCTCCATCTATCGGTCCTCCCATCTGCTCTATGTAATAGAATTTTCTGTAAAATAAATCATAATGTACTTTGAATTATGTTTTCTTAATTGGAAAGGATATCAGAAGTTACTCCAACCCATACCTGAGGGAAGGAATTCCCCTCTACAAAGTCCCTTATATCCACCCTCTCTGTTAAAGACCTTCTACAAGTGGGCAACTCACTACACACACACACACACACACACACACACACACACACACACACACACACATCAGCTGTCCCTCTTCCAGGTAACTTACATAGACTTTCAACCACTAGAAGACAACTCTCCTAATTCAAAATCCCAACTCCAGACTTCTCTAAGCTAAAAAAGAAGGGAAAGGTATATGCGGATTTATTTTCAAGGTGCTGCTTTTTCCAAGCCACTCTGGAAGTAAAGTTATCTGGTGTTCATATAAAAGGTAAGATGGACTGATGAAAAATGAGATAAAGTGTGTACCATTTTGTACATGCTGGAGATTTCCTATGAGACACTTTTACAAAACCCACATAAATAGTCCTAAGGGAGTTGACTGAGTTGTTTTATATATATATCTTAGAACAGAATGCTACTTGAGACTGATGATGTCTAGAAAGCTCATTTCATCAAATTCCTTTTATGTACTTCTTAGAAAACTATAATATGGGAAAGGATGATCAATTGAACCTGAGCTCATAAACAAAGGTCCTCTTAGTTGACTGTGGCTATCAAGACTTCCTGCTTCCACTTGTATGGCTTTATTAAATGTTTTTTTCATTCATTTATGAGAAAGTTGAGCTACTGTGATCAGACTCACTTAATCTCTCAAGTATAAGAGTTTGGAAATTACATGATCATAGATCTGAAGTTGGAAATGCTCATGAAAATCATCTAGTCCAACCTATTCACTTTACAGATTAAAAACACTAAGATTCAGAGAAATTAAGTGATATGGCCAGAGTTACCCAACCAGTAGTTGTTAGAGGAAGGATTTGAACACAGGTCTTCCAGGTTTTAAGTCAAACACTAATCGCTAGGCCACTTTCTAGAATCAAATATGGATGATAAAGATGACTGGATAGCCCCAGGGATATTTCTCTCTCTCATGATAGCCCTTAGTTTTCAGATTTAGATAGAAATGTCCATCTTGTATGCTGAGTTCTATAATCATGTCAAAGGACAGGTTAAGTCTTGATGGGTTATAAGAGCATTCAAGAAGTTTGGAGGACATGGAGGATGGACCTTCCCATGCCAATTGCATGAAAGTAAAACCAGCTTTTGGTCAGTTTCCTAAAACAAGTGGAAAAGCTCATTTTATATTTAAGGAAAGCAAAGATCATCAGTAGGGGTGATACATGTAACAAGAAATCTTTAACTCCAACATTACTCAGTGTCATTTTTCTTTGATGAAGTTACTTTGTCAAAATTAAATATGACAGCATTTCAGAGGCGTGTGTGTCTATGTGTCTCACTTCATGGAACCCATACTCTGAAACAGCAAAATAAATAGTCCATTCTACTTAACCTATTCCCAGCATCAAGCTGAATCTATCTGTGTAATTTACATTTTCAGGGATGCTATGTACAACTGAAATAATCCTTTCAAATAAAAAATGACACGGTGATAGATGCTATCAGGCAAAGAAAAAGAAAAAAGGAAAGCACTTTACCTTTTCAGTAATGATACGGTTCACACACTGCTTCCCAGTCAGCGGTAATGTGCATTTATCCAGAATTTTGTGTGTGTTTCCCTGCATAAAATGAGAGACATCAGAAATAGTCTTTGGAAGGACAACTTATTAGAATTTATGTAGCTATAAGACAAAATGAAAAGATCAGAGAAATGTGTTTATATTCCCCCCTAAGTACATATTGTTCTAAGACCTTGTACAATGTTGTCTTTCTTTCTGTGGATGATGGCTATGATGAAATAATTTGAGGAAAAATACCCAATGACGGCATTTGAGAAACCACATCTTCTCTCTGAAATATGTCCACCTATTTTCCTTACCTCAACCTACATTCAGCCTTAAAATGAACCTAAAATTTAAAAATCAAAACTAAAAATGCAGATAACAACTCTTGGAGGTCACTTTTGTTCTTTAGCCTGGTAAAGTATATTTCTGAATGTCAAATACAATATCAAATATCTCATTTTGGGGTAATTTGAACCCAAACTCTATTCCTTCATGAAATTAAATGTGCATTTGAGATAAGTCTTTTCTTGGGAGAAACTTACAAGGTTCAATCACAATGTTTCTTTTGTCTTCCTTCACTTGTTTTAGGAAGATAACCTGTGGTGACTACAAATCCCATATGGATGCTATGAGACCTGATTTATTCATTCTTTTAAGATGGCACCCAACAGCTAGGTGGTGCATTGGATAGAGTGCCAGTCCTGGAGTCAGAAGACTCACCTTTACGAGTTCCAATTTAGCTGTGATCCTGGACAAATCACTTAACCCTATTTACCTCAGTTTCCTCATCTATAAAATGAGCTTGAGAAGGAAATAGCACAACGCTGTAGTATCTTTGCCAAGAAAACCCCAAATGGGGTCACGAAGAATGAGACACAACTGAAATGAATGGACAACAATAAAAGACGGCATCGCTATACAGGTCTTAAAAGAAAAAAACTGAGGTTTCAGAGACTGTGCTTAATTTAGAGAATTCTATTTCAACAGAAGCAGTGTGACACAGTAGAAATCAACCTTTATTAGGAACCACAAGGTCCTGGATTCAACTCCTGACTCATTCCTAGACTCCTTACCAATGAGGTGGGTGACCTTGGGTAACCCCTAATCTTGGTGAATCTTACTTTCCTCATCAGTATTATAACTAATCTGATATCCTCAGAGGAGCACTAAGGAGACTGAAAGAGAAAACATATACGGAAAAGTGTTTGGTAAGGATGAAGCACCCATTCAAACGTAAAGTAAAATTGCAAGACGTTAACAAATTAGGAATCCACAGGCAACAAATATCCATATCTGTAGTAGTAAAGGTGGCAGCTGTGTATATGTCAAAGATATATGTGTATACACATGTCTTTATTTGTGTATACTTATATGTGTCTATATACACACTAACACATGTACATACATATACATGTATATATAAAAATATAAAGTTTAGCCATAACTAGGGCTAAACTAATTACAAGTTAGACACAGGTTTGGGGAACTTAGTCTATCAGAAAACATACTGTAGTAAGTGCAGCACTTACTCTAGCTACATATCATTTTATTCCCCAACCACTTCCTCGGTGGATGCCTGATTGTCACATATGTACGCTCCATACTGTCCTTCCTTCCCACACCATTTCCAAGTCTGGAACTAGAATCAATTCAATCAATGAAAAGAATCGGTCAGTCTATTGGCCCATGGCTCCAGTAACCACGTCCTTCCTTGGACACCCATTATGAGTTCTTCCACTATGGGGCCTATCTTCACTTCTGTACTTTATATTCCCAGTGCTTAGCAGTGCTTGGCAATTAAGCGTTTAATAAATGTCTTTTCTTTCATTAATAACAATAGCTATAATATAGAAATGTACTGGAAGGTTGGCAAAGTGATTTACACACACTATTTCAGCTTATCCTCACAATCCAGGGGAGTAAGTGCCATTTTTACCCCCATGGCACAGTTGAGAAATCGAGGTAGCAGAAGGTTAAGAGACTTGCCCAGGGTCACACAATTATTAAGTGACTGAGGCTGAATTTTAACTCAGGTCTTCCTGATTCCAGGCCCAGCACACTGTGCACTAGAGCATCCCCAGCTGCCTCATTGCATTGCTGCTTTGTTTTAATGTTAACTATTCTTTTGATGACCAATTTTTCATTTTCATATTTCAAAGCAAGTCTGCATGTGCTGTAACTAAATCAAACAGCTGAAATTTGTGGCAAATTATTCTATCTTCTACAGTTTCAAGTTGGCCAACTTATATCTAATATAACTCAAATAGACATGTCACAATGAGTTCAGTTTCCAGATGCCAACATCAGGTACAATCTGTGTGCCTTTCAGGAACATTTTTGTAGGAAAAAACAGGTTTCTGTTCTCATTATGTGAACAAGCTCTATATATAGTTGGAAGGAAACCACTTGACTTTAAAGGAAAATTAGGGTTTTTCTCCAATTAATAGTATTTTATTTTTTCCAATTACATGTAGAGATAGTTTTCAATATTCATTTTTATAAGATTTTTGAGTTCCAAATTTTTCTCCCTCATTCACATAATCCCTCCCCAAGATAGTGTGCAATCTGACATGGGCTACACATGTGCAATCGCATTAAATTATTTTCACATGTCATGTTGTGAAAGAACAATCAGAACAAATGGGGAAAACCACGAGAAAGAAAAAGAAAAACAAAAAGTAAAAAAAGAAAACTATATGCTTAATTTGTATTCAGACTCCATAGTTTTTTCTCTGGATGTGAATAGCATTTTCCATCATGAGTCTCTTGGAGTTGTCTTTGGCAATATATATGTGTATGTGTATGTGTGTGTGTATGTGTGTGTGTGTATGTATGCATATACATACACACACACATATATATATATATATGTATATATATTGCTGAGAAGAACTAAGTCTATCACAGCTGATCATCACACAATGTTGTTGTTATTATGTAAAATGTTCTCCTGGTCCTGTTCACTTCACTCAGCATCAGTTGGAAAACAAGTTTTAAGGGAAATAATGAATTTCAATGACAATGTTAACTTTCAAATTGTGATCCATCTAGCTGAAGTCCTTCACTGTCTTTGTCTCTAATACAGCCAAGAATTATGTAGGATGTTGTATTTAACATTTCTGTAATGAATAAGGCATACCTTTAGAAGTACATGAGGTCTTTTGTCAAGACTAACAACACCAACTCCTGCAGAAAATAGCCTTGACACAGAATCTCCAAAACTAGTGAAATGAATAAAAGGCCACAATACAAATCTTGGGGTAAACAATACTTCTGATTTAGCAGGTGATCCATGGAAAACTGATTTTATGTATATTCTTTCCAAATAGAATAATGTAATAAAAGGGCACCATTGAAGTGCAATACAAGCACAAAAAATAGTAAATATGTAAGAATCAAAAGAAAAAAGAGGTACAGGAAAAGTTAAGGAATCCAACAACTTCAAGAAACAGCTAAAGTAGTTGATGAAGCCATGACAACTAATTAATGCTGTATTCTACCTACCTTAGGCTTAATGGTTACACCAATGCAAGGAACCAAAATGTGTAAATAACTGACAAAAAGCAGTATGTTTTTAGTGCAACGAAAACTAGGACTAGAAAAAGGAGATATCCCTGGATCATTTAGTGTAGAAAAACTCCAAGGCAAAAAAGATTTCATGATCCACTTCTGAATCTTCCTTCCTATCTATCCCTCTCAAGGTGGCAGGAAACAAGGCACACTAATGCATTGTTGGTGGAATTATATATTGCTTCAGCCATTCTGCAAAGTCACTAGGAATTATGCCTAAAATCCTACCCTTTGATCCAAAACTAGATCTACACCCCAAAGAGATAAAAGGAAGAGGAAAAGGATCCATATGTACTAAAGTATTTATGACAACTTTTTTTGAGGTGGAAAAGAACTGGAACCTAAGGAGATAGCCATCAACTAAGCTAAATAAGTGATAGTATATGACTATAGTCCAATACCAGCTGCTGTAATACGTTTGGAAGAGACAGTGGGGATATCTGCAAAAACTGATACAGAGAGAAGTAAGCAGAACCAGGAGAACATCTTAAAAAATAACAATAACATTAGAAAAACAAACAACTTTTAAATACATAAGAAATTTGATCAATGCAACAAACAGTGGATCAGTCAACAAGCATTTTATAAGGGCTAGCTATGTGCCAGGCACTGGTGATGTTAAAAAGGCAAACATAATCCCTGTCCTCAAGGAGGTCACAAAATCTAATGGGGAGTGAAAACACATTAATGACTATGTACAAACAAGATGGGCAGCTAGGTGATGCAGTAGGTAGAGCACCAGTGCAGGAGTTAGGAGGACCTGAGTTCAAATCTCACCTCAGACACTTGATACTCATTAGCTGTGGGACCTTGGGCAAGTCACTTAACCCCAACTGCCTCATCCTGGGTCATCTCCAATCATCCTGATGAATATTTGGTCACTGGATTCAGATGGCTCTGGAGGAGAAGTGAGGCTAGTGACCTGCACAGCCCACCCTCCCTCACTCAAAAAAAACAATGTCACGTACAAGTCATGCCATAATTTCTCTGATGGCATGGTCTTCTTCAGCAACGAAGGATGAACACAACCACAAACAAAATAGAGCATAAACTGGAAATCATCAGAGAGGGAAGGAAATAAGGTTACGGGTACTAGGAGAGACTTTGGCAAACCATGGCAGCTTTCAGCTGAGACTTGAGGGCAGTCAGGGAAACCTGGAGGCAGAGATGAGGACAGATTGTGATTTCCAGGGAACATATGATAAAACATGCTACCCACTTCCTTTCAAAGAGGCATTGGACTCAAATTTTTTTGACCATGACCAATGAGGTGATTGATTTTGCCTTATTATGCATATGACATAAGGGTTTGTTTATTTGTTTCTACACACTGGGGTAGAGAGAAGATAAAGGAAAGAAAGTAGATTTTTGTTAATTGAAAAAACTGAATTTCGCATATCCTCCATGATTCCATTCTTAGATACCAAAAATTACTAAGTAGAAATTTTCTAGAGGAAAAAAAATGCTTTCTTGAATGTTTCTCCTTTGGGGAAGAAATAGGGAGCTATAGAATATTACATACATTGGATATGGTGGTTTTGCTTAATTGTTTTTCTTTGGATCATTTTGTGAAATAAAAAGTTCTCTCCAAAATAATGATAACCTTTTCTTATTTTTCTTTTCTTTCTCAACATGGCTAAGATGCAAATATGTTTTGCCTCACTTCATATGTATAATGGACATTGTTTTCTTTCCTTTCCAATGGATGGGGAAGGGGTTGGAAAGGAGGAAGGCATTCCAAACCAAGAAGTTACAAAACAAAACCAAAAGATTGAAAAAATAGAAGATAATGTGAAACATCTCACTGGAAAAACAACTGACCTGGAAAACAGATTCAGGACAGATAATTTAAAAATTATGGGACTACCTGAAAGCCATGATCAAAAAAAGAGCCTAGATGTTATCTTTCATGAAATTATCAAGGAAAACTGCCCGGATATTCTAGAATCAGAGGGCAAAATAAATATTGAAAGAATCCACCAATCACCTCCTGAAAGAGATCCAAAAAGAGAAACTCCTAGGAATACTGTGGCCAAATTTCAGAGTTCCAAGGTCAAGGAGAAAATACTGCAAGTAGCTAGAAAGAAAATTCAAATATTGTGGAAATACAATTAGGATAACACAGGATCTGGCAGCTTCTACATTAAGGGATCAAAGGACTTGGAATAGGATATTCCAGAAGTCAAAGGAACTGGGATTAAAATCCAGAATCACCTACCCAGCAAAGCCGAGCATAATACTTCAAAAAATGGTCATTCAATGATATAGAGGACTTTCAAGCATTCATGATGAAAAGACCAGAACTGAAGAGAAAATTTGACTTTCAAACACAAGAATCAAGAAAAGCATGAAAAGGTAAACAGGAAAGAGAAATCATAAAGGACTTTCTAAAGCTGAACTGTTTACATTCCTACATGGAAAGATATGCGTAACTCTTGAGACTTTTCTCAGTATTTGGGCAGGTGGAAGGATTGTACACACACACACACACACACACACACACACACACACACACACACACATAGATAGAGAGTACAAGTTGAGTTGAATCAGAAAAGATGATATCCATAAAAAAATAAAATTAAGGTGTGAGAGAGGAAAATATTGGGAGGAGAAAGGGAGAAATGGAATGGGGTAGACTATCACTCACAAGAGAAACAAGAAAAATCTTTTTCAACAAAGGAGAAAAGGGAGGAGGCAAGAGGGAAAAAGTACAGCTTAATCTCTTCACATATGGCTTAAGGAGGGAATAACATGTTCACTAAATTTAGTATGAAAATCTATCTTACACTACAGGAAAGTAGGGGAGAAGGGGACAAGTGGGGTGAAGGAGATGATGGAAGGGAGGGCAAAGGGAGAAGGGAGTAACTAGACATAAACACTTTTGGGAAGGTACAAGGTCAAATGAGAGAATAGAAAAGAAAGGGGGGGACAGGGTAGGATGGAGGGCAATATAGTTAGTCTTACACAACATTAGTATTATGTAAGTATTTTGCAAAATGACACATATATAGCCTGTATTGAATTGCTTGCCTTCTCAGTGGGGATGGGTGGAGGGGAAGGGAGGGAAGGAGAGAAGTTGGAATTCAAAGTATTAGAAACAAATGTTGAGAACTGTTATTGCACATAACTGGGAAATAAGAAACACAGATAATGGGGTATAGAAATTTATTTTGCCCTACAAGAATAGAGAGAAGATGGGGATAAGGAAAGGGTGGGATGTGATAGAAGGGAGAGCACATTGAGGGAAGGGGTAATCAGAATGCAAGGTGTTATGGGGTGAGGGGAAGGGAGAGATAGGGAGAAAAATTGGAACTCCAAATTTTGTGGAAATGAATGTCAAAATCTAAAAATAAAAAAATAAAACTCTTTTTTAAAAAGAATTCCAAACAGAATTTTTAAAAATTATTAAAATGTACATACATAAAAATGTGCATACATTAAAAATGTATATATACATACATTCACATGCATACCAATAACAATGAATTAAAAGTATCAAGAAAGCTTATTATATTTAGAACAACAATAATAAAGGAACAACATAAAAAAGTTTGCCGAACACAGGGGCTGAGGCCTTTCATTTTCCATATTTCTTTGTTTCTACTGGTACAACTTAGACATCTTCTGCCTTCCCTATAACCTTACTGAAGATTTAAACTCATTTCTACCTTCTTTTATCATGATCTTCCTTTTTTTTTTTTTTAAACCCTCTACCATTCACAGACAACTTAGAAATCTCAGGGAATCTTCTGGGTAGCTATTCTTTCTGGATGATCATAGTTCAATATTGTCTCTCATTGCCCTTAGTAAGATTATTTTCCATTAGGGGTTCTTTGTCTAAGGTCCCTGCACCTCACAAGAGTCTATGCATAGACCTCAGGAGGTCCATGAACTTCGATGAGAAAAATTATATCTCTACTAGCCTTTAATTAAATTTAGCATTTCCTTCAACTATTTTAAAAACTCTTATTCTAAGAATAGTTGTTGGTTTCAACACACTACCAAAGGAGTCTCTGACACAAACAAGGTTGGGACTCATGCTCTAG
Organism: Notamacropus eugenii; assembly: GCF_028372415.1. Taxonomy (NCBI): domain Eukaryota; kingdom Metazoa; phylum Chordata; class Mammalia; order Diprotodontia; family Macropodidae; genus Notamacropus; species Notamacropus eugenii. The sequence continues at coordinate 418,274,133 of NC_092875.1, read as the reverse complement.
AGGCAGCTAGATGGTACGGTGGATAGAGTATTGGGCCTCAAGTCAGGAAGACTTGTTCAAATCCTGTCATAGATATGTACTAGCCACTTGGACCAATCACAACCTTTGTCTGCCTCAGTTTCCTCATCTATAAAATAGGAACAATAATATTGTGGGAAATGATTATTTCTCTCTTGTATTTAATGACTAATCATTGTGTTAGGACAAAGGTTTTTCCTCTTTATTACTTCCTCATCCAGAAACCAACCAGTGTGAGAAACCTCTCTTAAAATTTATCCAGGCAAAGATCTAATCAGACAGTAAAAGACATTCTAAGTTTGGGCAAATAAGTGTACTCCTGCTCGCTGTGTTTGCTCAGAAAGGTCTGGGGAAGTATTGATTTTCCTTTTTGTCAGACAGGTGATATGGAAATTGTTAAGTATTTTTGACCAAGATTCGGGTGATCCAAGTCACGTACCTCAAGATCCTCATAGTATTATATAGCCCACCCTAAAATCAGAGTTGATTAAACACTTGCTCTTCCAAGGACACATAAACTGTGAGCTGCCGGCCTTTAAGTGTCTTTGGTCTAACAGAGACAGTCAAATGACCATCTTTGTATTAAAAATGCTGGCACTATTAATAAAATGATTACATTTCCCAGAAACTATGTCTCTCAAAACTTTTTAAATGCCACAATAGGACCTACCTTCTAGGGTGGTTATGAGGATCAAATGAGAGAATATTTAGAAAGTATTTAGAGCAGTGTCTGGCACACAATAGGCACCTAATAATTGCTTAGTCCTTTATTTCCCACCCCCTTCTAGCTTACCTCATGAAATATCTTCATGATATACTAAATCTAACTTCAATAACAATAAACAACTATGGCTAAATGATCTTCCAAGACTCTCATGGCTATCTCATGGTCAAAATAATAATTGTTCTTTTTCAAAAAAGAGATCGATAATTATCAGAGGCAGATCTGCATTTTGCTTTTTTTAAAAAGATGAGAATCCCATATCACTTACTTCTGTACTTTTATAAATGTTTCTTAGCTATAGATACAAAACCCATGCTCTTTTGGATATATTTTGGGGTAAAATCCTCAAAGAACAGACATATAAAATATAGACAATATCCCTTCCAGGTCTCAAAATTATCAGTAATTCTGTTGCTAAAAATTAGAAAGGCAAGGATAGTCTCTGAGAGAGAGTTCTCACTTGCAAGTGTCATTAAATAAAAGTGTCTCGGGACCAAGAGTGATTGATTTCCGTGTCTGAGTTGCAAAGTTGTACATTTCCAGCTCTTTCTGGCTCACTAAAATAAGAAGCTTCTTGAGAAGGCAGGGATTGAGACATTTTTACAGGTTCTATCCACAACACCTAGAACAGTGCCTTGCATTGAGTAGTCCTTTATTGTTTGTTGAATTGAATTAGTACAGGATTTTAATGCATAAGACCAGTTATATTAACAATCTGTTACGGTGAAGGCACAAGTGAAGGGGGAAAGTTTGGAAGGGACGTTTAAAAATTAAGAAAGTTTAAAAGACCAAAGAAAATCAATACTTAAAAATTAACTATTTTTTAAAAATTCCACAGTAGTGAGGCAAGTTCTTTCTCATTTCTCATATTCATCACTACCGAACACATGTGATATGGACGCAAAGCATCTTGCCAACCTTGAGGTAAATCATAACATAAATGCAGTCGTTTCAGTTGTCTGAAACATTGTGACCCCATTTGGAGTTTTCTTGGCAAAGACACTGGAGTGGTCTGCCATTTCCTTCTCTGGCTCACTTTACAGATGAAAAACTAAGGCAAATAGGATTGAGACTTGCCCAGCTAGTAAATGTCTGTTGTGGTTTGTCCTTTGTTCTTGAAAAGGACCATGGCCTAAGGAAGATGATGCCAGGACTTGCAAGTGAATTGGATTTAAGTGAGTGCGGGCTGTACAAGCTCACTAGACTCACTTTTTCCTCTGGAACAAGTGGCCAGATATAGATTAGGAGGACTGAGGATGGCCCAGCAGTAAGTATCTGAGGCTGCACTTGAACTTAGATCTTCCTAACTCCAGGCCACTGCTCCACTTAGCTGCCTGTTTTAGCTGCAGTTGTTATAGATATTGTGAAATGCATTTCTTCTTTAGACAACACATGAATGGTGAATGAGGCAAGGCATTGCCTCCATTTGTGGCTCAGTTCTAGAAATTCCAACAAGGTATGTTGGAAAGGATTTAGCACCACTACCCTCCCTTCAGAGGAAGGTCAACCACTCCTCTGTTCTCCTACAATGATATTAAGGTTTGAAGGGGAAAATTAGCTCCTTCCCTTGACCACCAAAAAGACCCCCCAAAAACAACAATTTGAAGACCTTCATACTCCACCTAGGGAGTACAGAGTATATTAAATACTCAGCTATCAAATCACCATTATTACCATCCTGTTCCAGAGGATACTATGCTCTTGAAAAAAACAAGTCAGTCTAGACAGAAAAGAGAGGAGAAAAAAAACCTCAGGCTTACTCATTCAGTTTATGCTTGCTAAAAGATCCCAACTTATCCTCAAATGGCTTCAATTATAGTGTGGAGCCATCTCTGGAGCAAAGAACATTCACAGTTTAGATGAGCCTGTAAAAAGTTTAGTTTATAGACAAAAAAACTGGAGAGAAAGACACACAGACAGACAGACAGACGAAGGGAGAGGGAGAGTAGGAAGGGGAAAGAGGGACAGAGAGGGAAAGGGAGAGCAGTCCAAAGAGTAAACTGAAATCTAAAAGTGTATCCCCAAAGTACAATCCTTAGAGCTTTAAGATCTGAGGAAGCAGGTCACTTATCTATAAAAGGGATATTCATTACCATGGCCTAACCTTTAATTTCTCAAAAGGTTGCTTCTACATGAGCCTTCACTCAGAGATAAATGAGTTCTGAATGATGATGGCTACTAGGCACAGAGTTCTCTTCCTGTTCTAATGATATCTTGCAGTTTGACCTTAAGAGATTTCTTTCAGTCTCAATATCTCAGAATCTCTTGGTGTAGAATGGGATAATTTTCTGCACTAGCTCAAAACAATACTGTCAAATAATTTGAAATCTTGGTGGGAGCTTGACCAGATTACTGCTAAATTCAGTTTTATCACATAATGCATTATGTAGGATGTCCCATTATCACTATAAAAATGGAAAGGGCATCATTCAATTTAGTTCAATATCTACTGAGCATTCACTAGGTGCTGGTACTATGTTAGTTTCCAGATATACAAAGATTGCATAGCAGGCAGCTAAGTGGCTCAGTGGATGGAACACTGGTCCCGGGGTCAGGAAAACTTGGTTCAAATCCCGCCTCAGACATTTATTAGCTATGTGACCCTGGGCAAGTCACTTGGTTAAGTGTTTGTCTTAATCCATTGGAGAAGAAAATGGCAAACCACTCCAATATTTTTGTCAAGAAAACCTCATGGGCAATAGTGGTGTGCTGTGGTCCATGGGATTACAAAGAACTGGACATGACTGGATGACTGAACAACAACCTACAAATATTAGAGCTAGGGAAGAAGGGAACTCTGTCTTCAAAGAGTTTTTATCCCATTAACCACCAAGTGATGGCTTACAAAGTCTAAATCTTAAAAGCTTATAAAATTAGTCCCAAATAGACCCTGATCACAATAAACCTGCCATAAAAAGATCTCTCTAAGCACCTATAAATTCAAAGAAGTTAAACTAGTCTGATAATGACTTTACTATTTCAAGGTTCTGTACCCTCAGATGATGGTAGACTATAAACCCTCTGTGGCTTAGTTGACAATGCTTCTAGACGCTGTGGTTGATAATTACCTACAACAATTTGCTCTATCACATTTAAAGGGACAAACTACATAATCACTATCATGCTGCTAAAAAAAAAAAAAGCATCCTTGAAAAGATTTTCTCAGATTAAATTCCACAAAGCTAAGTAGCCTGGATTGAAAGCTCATCTTTGTCACAAACTGGCTATCTGACCCTGGGCAAATCAATTCACCTCTCTACTTAACCTCTTCAGGTGCTGATCTACATTGGCTCTCTATACCAAAGAAATTAAAGGCTAGAACCAAAGCAAACAACAATAACAACAAAAAACCCAAATAAAAATATAGCTCCAGCAGTCTAAATCTGTTCATTTGTGACAGATTTGTACAAAAATAATTGAGCGTTTATTTAGGTTATTTTTTCTAATGTTTCCTGGGGAAAAAAACACTGACAGGACACTCAAAAGATTTCCATGTAAGCTCCTCAAGGGGTCATATACATTTGGCACAGCTTATACCTAATAGACCAAATTATTCATATATATATATATATATATATATATATATATATATTTGTATGTATGTATACATACATGCACATATATATATGTGTGTTTGTGCGTGTATATAGAAAAACCTCAGAGCAATGCAATTATTGGCTCTTTTTTTCTCCTCAGGATCCAGACCTCCTGCTGGCCAAAGAATTGAAATACAAATAAGATCTAAGCCAGCTACAGAAATGGACCTCTCATTTGTGCTATTAAAAGAGATGCCTAGACTGCTTCTTCTATAGGGTAACTGACAAGTGTGACTAAATCTCTTTCCTTTCATAAGCCAAAAGCGTATATACTCTTGGCAACAGGTCTTCTGTGTATTATTTAGAGAACAAATTCACCTGCTTTGAGGTAGTCAAGAGAAAGGGTAGGGATAGGTACTTGGCAGGGTGGCAGAGTCAAGAACTTGAAACTAGGAATCCAAAGGTGTGGGGTCTGTCCTTGGATTTGCTCTTAAGGTGCTTTGGTGTTCATTCCAAGCATGCAGGAACAATAAAAGCCTTCATAATAGCTTTCCAAATTGGACTCTGTACCTCCAAGCTCTCATACTAAGTGCTTAATAATACTGATTGACCTAACTTCTCCTTCACTGTTGCCAGATCAAATGCGTACTGGTGTGATCAAGCCAGTTCCAATTCTGTGCTCCAGAATCACCAATGATTTCCTAGTGCTAACAGGATTACAGGATTTAGATTTTTGAGGGGACACCAGAGATCATTTTACAATTAAGGAAACTAAATCCTGGAGAAGTTTCAATTTTCCTCAAGTCATGGAAGTATTAAGTAGTGGCATTAAGATTGGAATTTCTGAATTCAAATCTAGTGTACTTTGCACATGGAACAAACTCCCAAGGCATTTAAAGTACCTTACTTAAATCCACACAGGTGACTCTTTAGAGACATGGCTGTTGAGAACAGCCAAAAGTATTGAATTTCATAAATAAAATGATTGAGCTTACAAAACAAACCCACCTCTCTTCTAAAGATAAGCATTTATTTGGAGAAAATCTTTCCAAGTTTCTTTTGTTGCTGCTTTGAGGTTGATGTATATGTCAGGAAAGGTCTTTTGTCAAAACTGAAGTCAGACTCAGCCTGAATTATAAACTGAATCACAAACTACTCTCCCTTTTACCCATTTTTTGTCCAGACAAAGTTATTCCTTAACCTTGCCTTAAATTCTCCTGCCTTTCTGCATTCAGAGGTCTTCCTCCATACCTGGAATACTATCTCTACATCACCAAAGCCCAGTCAAGGCACCATTTCTTTCATGAAATATGAAGCATTCTTTGTTCTGGATCTACTCCCCTTCTCCTTTCATTCTTATCCCCGTGAAAGTGATCTTCCCCTCCTATCCTTAAACATTCTGTATTTATTTACATGTTTAATCATCCATATTAGAGTACAGCTCCTCTTGAAAGGTAGACTATATAGGGTTTTTAGTTTTTTGTTTATTTTTTAACATAATAAGGTATTTGACAAAAGTCCACTGAATTGATTTTTCCCCCTATTAGACTGTGATTTCCTTGAGGGTAAGGGACCACTGGTTTTTGGTTATTTTTTTTAACCTTTCTTTGTATCTCTAGCGCTTAGTATAAGACCTGGTCACAAATTAAGCATTTAATAACTGCTTATTGACTGACTAAATTGAGAGGAAGAAGGCACTTATACTATCTCTTTGTCCTGGTTTAATACAGATCTTTTCGTTCATTAATGTATTCAACGAACATTTATGAACCAGTTAGACTATCTTTTTTGACCGTATAAAAGTACCAAAAAGTTTGGTTCATGAATGGAGTTACCTCCAAATGAAAGCAGCTTAACTAAACACACACACACACACACACACACACACACACACACACACATCAAACACATTTTTTGTTTGTGGGTATATTTGAAAATTGTTATTCTTACACGTTGGGGAGGAATAACGATCTCTAACCAGGATCTTACTTTTAATTCCGATTTCCCCACTGAGAGCAAAACAATATGGAAACAACATTTTCCATTTCCTGTGAGAGCTTGGGTACAGAGGGCTGCTAGCTAGATGTGTCAGGCAGCAATAGCCACCATTTGTTTTCCTTTATCAGGAATTCCAGCTGAGTGTAAAGAGAAAAGTTAAAGCAAAAAACGAAAACAGAAACACAGAGATAGAGAGTTGGCTAAACGCAGCCTTCATGTTTTGCAAACAAATGCACAAAAATAATTCAGTCTGAGTCTGACTTCAGTTCTGATAAAAGACCTTGCCTGACGTACGCATCAGCATCAAAGCAGAAACAAAAGTTGGAAAAAATGTTCTCCAAATAAATGCTTGTCTTTAGAAGAGATGGAGGTTTGCTTTGCAAGCTCAGAATCATTTTGTTTATGAAATTAAATACTTTTGGCTGCTCTTGAAAGCCAACTCTCTAAAGAGTCACCTAGGTGGACTTAATTTCTATCGCTCCATATTTACGCACCAGTGATCACTTCATAATATGTAGTAAATAAATTATGGTAATTTCATATTTGTTACAGGTTTCACTACGAGACTGATTCATGGTTCTCATTGCTTTGGTTACTGAAGTTCCTTATAAAGAAGAAGATCTGGTCCCTGTCCTCCAAGAACTTACAATTATTAGTAGTAATTGACTTATATTTAAGGATAGGCATATCCTTATTTTAGGATGAGGCATATCTCCCAGATCCATGCAGTAAGTGATGTAACACTCAGCACCACCACCAAGCTGAATCATGACTACTTACCACCTGGGTTTATAGAGTAAAAGCAAGAGGATTTAATTTTAAAAGTGACAATGAGAAATTAAGAGAAAAGATGACAAAGAGAATACCATGTAAGGCCAGCCAGGCAAATTAGCTGAAACCCAGGCTCCGGGTCTGAAAGCAATTAAACTGAAGTTCAAAGAAATCTGATGGTAGACAAATAAGAACGTGAATAAAAATAGATAATAAAATCCAAAGTCCTGATCTCATGCTTCTTCAAAATACTGAAGATTTCTGCTACCAAAAGCCTCATTATTCTAGACCTTTAATTGCAGCATTTTTTCAAAATGCCTTCCAAGTGGCCTTTGTCATTTGCCAAACGACCTCTCTAAAAGTATTTCATATACTTATAAGGAGGAGCTTGCTACCGAATAAAAACATGGATTACTACCTAATTAGAAGCAGCTTGTTATTAAAAGACTCAAATATATTTTTGCATGTGCTAGAATTTGTTATTTTTACATGTAGAAACAGACTCTCACTTGTTTCTTGATCTTAAATTTTAGTTTCAATTTGAGGGTTCTACCCATAGGCGAATTTGCAGAAAGGCTCAAAATTCAAAATTCAGCTTCAAAGGTTTTCACTGACCTTTTTAAATAGGCTACAAAATCTGCCCTAGTCATCTCCATATTTGCAACTAATAGAACAATAATTTAACAAGGTCTACATCCTAGCTAGGGGTAGCTACTACACAGTAAATTTCTTCAAGAGGTTCAAGATATTTTATCCTTCACTGTCATTATCTATCTGAGCCTTGTGATATCTTGGTGATAGTACAGCTTTAGGGTGTAAGTAAGTGTGTTCATCCTTCATTGCCAAAGAAGACCATGCCATCAGAGAAATGATGATATGACTTGCAACTTGACTTTGTTTTTGAGTGAGGGAGGGTTGTGCAGGTCACCAGCCTCACTTGTCCTCCAGAGCCATCTGAATCCAGTGACCAGATATTCATCAGGATGACTGGAGATGACCCAGGATGAGGCAATTGGGGTTAAGTGACGTGCCCAAGGTCACACAGCTAGTGAGTGTCAAGTGTCTGAGGTGAGATTTGAACGCAGGTCCTCCTGACTCCTGCATTGGTGCTCTATCCACTGCACCACCTGGCTGCTCTGATAGTATAGCTAAGGAGGCAGGTAAGGAGGCATCCACATTATTGTTTACATTTGGAGGATAATAATTGGTAATAATTATAAAGAGCTTAGCGCCTGGCACACAGTAAGCACTATATAAATGTTGGCTATTATTATCTATATGATCAGATAAGAGACTACAGAACAGAAAGAACTTCCTGTTACAGAACAATTCATTTGCACTGTTGGGAACTAACCCCCCCCAGGTCAAAGGATCAGGAGACAGATGCCACTAAACAGGACCTTGGGACCCTTTAGTGCAACATTCTGGCTCCCACGGAGGCCAAGAGATGTTAAGCGATTTATCCAAGACGGCACAGACAGTAAGCAGAGAGAAAATTTGACCTCAGCTCTTCTGATTCCAAAGCTAGAGCTATTTCCAGTGAATAATGGGTCTTCTCTTAATCCTTTTTAAAAGATCCAAGGCTTCCATGCAGGGGCTTCTGTTCAAGCCACCTTAAGTAATCTGATAGGGTCAATAACAACGTGCACCTAGCTCTCTTCATGCTTGGGGGGCAGGACCTGTACATTCATTAATATAGGAAATTTCCAATGATGAAAACTGTCCAACAATGCAGATTAACACCTGCTTTATAATTTAATCTTAAGCGAGTTCCCTGGGGCACCCAGAAAATTTAGTTATTTGCTTTGTGATACAAGGCTAGAAGGGGGATCTGAACCCAGCCAGCTCTCTATCCACAGAGCTCCACAAGAGGTAAATACTATGGCTTAATCCTCATTACTCCTATTTTACAGAGATGAAAATCAAGGATCATCAAGGTTAAGCGATTTGTCCACAGTTATACAATTAGTCAAGTGGTAAAACTGATATTTGAATCCAGAACTTGGCTTCAAGTGTTCTTGCAACTCTGCCTTCATGCCTTGCAAAAAGATTATCATGTGTTTTGGCTGGGCAGCAAGGATCAATATCATCTTGCTATCAAAAATCAGACCAAAGTCAAGGTCAGCAACTGACAATGGTTCACTTTAAACCAGTAGAAACAACAGTGGGCTTAAAACTCTGAAGACCCGATCTCAGTTCCAACTCTGACGCCAGCTATAGGAACATAATTCATTTAAATCTTTCCAAGTCTCAGTTTTCTCATGTGTAAGATGGGGAAAATAACTATACTACCTACTTAACAAGGTTATTTTAAGGAGAGCACTAGACAGGGTCAATATAATAAAAATTTTATCTAAACTAATTTATATATTCAATGCTATCCCAATTAAATTACTGAAAAAAATTACTGAATTAGAAAAACATAACAAAATTCATCTGGAAGAACAAAAAGTCATGCATATCAAAGGAACTAGTGAAAAATGCAAAGGAAGGTGTTTTAGCAGTATTAGATCTTAAACTGTATTATAAGACAGTAATTATCAAAACTGGCTGAGAAATAGAAAGTTAGATCAGTGTAACAGAGTAGACAGACAATTTACAGCAGCAAATAAATACACTAATCTAGCATTTGACAAGTATAAAGATATAAGATGCTACTGACTATAAGGCGTAGACCTATGGCATTATTGCAGGAACCTGCTTGGTGCATCAAATCTCTTTTCACTCCAGTCAGTCCTTCACTCTGCTGTCACAGCGATTCCCCTGAAGCATAGGTATGGCCATGTCATCCCTCTACTCATTGAAGTCCAGGGGCAGCCTATTGCCTCCAGGATCAAATACGAAATCCTGTCTGGCTTTTAAAGCCCAGCTTCAGAAGGTGATTCTTTTCTACTCCACTATTCTTACGCTTTATTCCCCTCCAAGTGCCTCTAACCACTACCTGCTGATCCTAACAAGACTCTCATCTCCCGACTCATTGGACTTTGCACCGTCTGTCTACCATGGCTGAAACTGTCTCTCTCTCTCCTCATCAGCAATTCCTGGTTTCCTTACAGACTCAGCCAAAATCTCACCTTTTGCCAGAATCCTCTTCTGATATCCTTTAACGCTACTGCCATCCCTACGAGATTTATCTCCAATTCATCCTGTATATATCGTATTTGTACATAATTGTTTACATGTTGTCCCCATCATTTGAATGCAAGCACTTTGAGGCAAGGACTGTGTTTCTGCCTTTCTTTACAACCTCAATGCTTAGCACAAAGCCAGGCACAGAGAAGATGCTTAATAAATGATTTGACAAGAACAATTCAAAGCTGACGCTTCCTTGTATAACTTTATCAGAGCTACCTACAATTAACATTTAAAGTTAAAAGATAAAACTAAAAACCAATGATGAAGTCTGGGCCTGGGGAAAAAAAAGCTCATTGAGAGCATAATTTTAAGCAGAGGAAGCATAGACTTTGAATACCTAAGTACTGTGGTAAAATGAACTAATGCAAGAGGACTCCAAGCAGAACAGAGAAAAGAAATGTTTTGAAAACAAAATGTGATGGCGTGTGAAACAATGGGGCCTAGCCACGGACTGATGGGCAGCAGCATTCGTGGCAGGCTGACCAACCTGGCGTGTAGGCATCATCAGTTGGAACTTCTTTCACAACTTCACAACACAGAAGCAAAGATATAAACAGGGCCAGGCTCTACAAATTGCAGCTGAAGACCAGAATTGATCTGAATAGAGGTGTTAATGTGGAAGGGGCTGCTGCTCAAGGAAAAGCGTTTACACACACAGTTAGCTGTCACCATTACAATACCATCACTGCACAGGAAAGACATCAAAAATAGGTATTAAAGCCTGATCCAAAACATGTCATCACATCTTTTCCAATACCTTTTAAAAGGTTTTTGCTTCTCATAGGAGAGATAACTATTTAAAGAAAAAGATGCTTTTTTAAAGAAAAAGTCCAACTGTTTATGACAAATAATTATGGCATGTGCAAAATAATTACAAGTATTTTGGATATGGTAGAGATAGGGACTGGACCTCTGATTTCATTGGTAGAGGGAATTCTGTTGTAAAGGAACTCCTTCTATCAACATAGACCAGCACCATCTCTGACACTTACAGTTTTAAGAATTATCAAGAGCACTGAGAGGTGAAATGATTTGTGCCCAGTCACTCAACCAGCATGTGTCACAGGCAAGCTCTGAACTCATGTCTTCCAGGCTCTGAATCCTGCCCTCTAGCTGCTAAACTAGACTGCCTCTCATTTAGTGTTTAGTACTCTAAATAAAGCAGCATATATTAAAATGTTTTTATACATCATATTCCCCTTGAAAATACATTTACACATCATCTTTAATTAGGCAGAACTATTTATGCTAAATACCAAATGGATTGTGTATTTTTGTCACCTAGAATATGAGCTCTAGGGAAAGAATTCATATTAGGTATACATACTATCTTGGAGCAATGTGGGCTTTCAGAAAATCAGCATTTGGGTGTCAAGATCAATCCTGTAACCCTGGCTTTCTGGCTGTTCCACAGATAAGACACTTCCATCTCTTGGTTATAGGCATTCTTTCTCACTATGCCCCATCCCTGGAGTGTTCTCCCACTAGTGGCTTCCTTTAATTCCCAACTAAAACCCAACCCTTTACAGGTTCCCAATGCCTCTTAATTCTAGTGCTTTTTCTCATTTACTTATTTCCTATCTGTTCAGTCTATAACTTGTTTGTACATAACAAACCTCTATCTCTCCAAAGGAAAGTTAATTTTGATGGCCAAAAGCTGCCTAGTTAACTTGGGGTTTACTGGCTAGATCTCTTTCTGAAAGACCAAGCTTTAAACCCATTTCACACTGGAGCTCATAGACAGGACAGCAATAGTTCCCTGCCTAAGTACCACTTAATGGTTATTTTGGGGGCCCTTCTGGCTCAAGAGTGAACATAAATAGTAAATGGTATTCTTTTGGCGAGCACCCCAAAGGGTCTTCCTCTCTGTTTGATTTTTTTTTTTTATTAAGGGGGCCATCCCTTGACTCACTTCTTAAAAAGACCTATTCTTTTAATGGGTGTATTACCTCACTCAAAGTGAGAACCTGAAAAGACCTTAGCCTAAAAGGGCCAGGGTGTCCCAGTCGTCCTGGGCCATCTCCAGCCATCCTGATGAATATCTGGTCATTGTACTCAGATGGCCATGGGGGACAAAGTGAGGCTGGTAACCTTACACAACACTCCCTCACTTAAATCAGTTAGCTGCAAGTCATCATTTTCCTGAAGGACACACATAACAACCCTTTTCCTTTCTATCCAGTCTATAACTTGTTTGTACATAACTGTTTGCCTATTGTCTTCCCCATTAAATGGTGAGCTTCTTGGGGCAGTGACTGTATCCCCATCACTCAGCACTCTGCCTGGAATATAACAAGTGCTATATAAATGCTCATTCCCTTCCTCCTGTCCCCCATTATACTGCCCAGTAGACTATAAGCACCTTGAGGGCAGGTAGGGGCTTTTGCTTCCTTTTGTGTCCCCATGTTTAGCACAGTGCCTGGAACATAGCTGTCACTATATAAATGATCAAGAGCACTCATTACCTTTGCTGAATGCTCCATGGTGACGACCACTTTGGTTTTTGAGCTGGACACTAAGTCCATGGCGCCGCCCATTCCTTTCACCATCTTTCCCTGCAAGCAAGAAGCAAAGCATTAGAAGAAGCTACATTTCTCCAAATTAATTACTTGCGTGGGAGAACTAAGTCAAGGAGAAGGAATATACCACTGGAACAAAATCTAATCAGCTGAGGAGAATAATCCCTCTACTTGCTTGTTTATTAGTACTGTCAAAACTCCTCTGCAGGGAAGCTCAGAACCCTGGCATTCCATGATCTCAGATTTGAAAGATAAAGTTGAGGACACTATGTGAAAAGTCTTATTTTACTTACATACACACACACACAGAGGAATTTAATTTCAAGTAAATAACCAATAAAAGAATTCACAGACACATTAGGTAACTTCAGAACATCTGCAGACTCTAGACACTCATCCTGGAAGGATCCGAGAAATGCTGGTTTAAAATGTAAGAAATCTGAACGAGGAACTTTCCACATTTATTGGTATCACAGCGATTTCAATTACAGACATTTTGTTCAATCATTCTCTCCAATTTCCTGCAGTGGAAGACAATATTTAGGTCCTCCACCAAAGGTAGTAATGGCATTTTCTTGGGGTTAAGATAAAAGTAGTCTGAAAAAGAAGACCTTTTCAAAACAGGGGCTAATCATTCAAATCCCTTTCAGAAATTCCAGTCCATTCCTGAATGATGGCCACTCTGACAACCTTTCCTTCCCCCCATGTAACCTTCTCTCTCTCTCTCTCTCTCTCTCTCTCTCTCTCTCTCTCTCTCTCTCTCTCTCTCTCTCTCTCTCTCCCCTTCTCTCTCTCTCTGCATATATATAATATATATATCTATACATATATACCTATATATCTATAAAATTCAGAGAGCTTCCTTCTAAATACTAAGGTCCAAGGAATTGATGGATTTTGTTCTTGCTCAAATAAAATCAATAAGAAAGCCAGTGACACTTTGGCCTGAGTCTCGAATTCCTCTAATATTCTCCAAATTTTTTAATTTTTTTTCAACCCAAGACTTCTTGCCATCTAGAAAACAGAATTTTATGCTGCATTTCCTAATTTTGATGAGTATGGAGAGAAAAGGTACAAAAAGTCTTTCTCCCTTGGCACAATTGAGAGCAGACTTGCACAACTTGCAGACTTGATCTAGAGCTTCCCGATTGGGCCTGTGTCAACAGGGCTGCTCAGGCCAGTCTGAAGTGTAGAATTCTTTCTTGGCCAATGTATAATATTACTTTATGTTTTAATGGTTCTACCACTTATGTGATCACCCTTAGGCTATTATTTCAACAATTCAAAAATCATGTAACAAGTATGCTACTACATTGTATGTCATGCTGTCTTGTACACTAAGGAAACCACCGAAATGAACAAGGTTCTTGCCTCATGGAGGAAACGTAGCAAAAGGTAAGTGCGTAAATGTCTATGAAACAAAAGAGACTATGATATTTTCCTGATGCAACAAACAGAAGTGCCATGAGAATTAGGGAGATATTAATACTGGTTATCAGAGAAAGCTTCATAGAGGAGGTAACAATTCAGGAAGACTTTGAAGGATGGGTTGGATTTCAACGGGGGAGGGGTGTGTGTGTGTGTATGTGGTACGGGAAAAGGGGAGATGGAGTTTGAAGGAGGATGGGGAAAGTGTAAAACAACTGATGTGGAGAATATGATAGAGAGTCAATTAGAGTTGAATTAAAGAATTGCTGGGTGAATGAGAATCCAGCTGAGACTATAAACATAGGACTTTCATAGTAAATCCTCTTCATGGCATTTCATGATTTTTCTCCTGCCATGTTCAGAAAACCAAAAGCTGTAGTAGAAAAAGTAGATGGGTTTTGTGAAGGGTGGGATAATTATTATTAAGAGAGGTACAGAAAAAAGGGAAAAGGGTAGAGAAAGCATAGGGTTCTACATGTGAGAAATGAGTATTTTTCTCTTGTATTTAATAACTAATTATTGTATTAGGACCAAGGTTTTTCCCCTTCTCTACTTACTCATCCAGAAACCAACCAGTGTGAGAAATTTTTCTTAAAGATTTGCCCAGAGCAAGATTTAATCAGATAGTAAAAGAAATTCAAAGTTTGGGCTAATGGGTGTGTTCCAGCTCATTGTGCTTGTGCAGACAGGTCTGGGAAGTACAGTTTCTCTGTTTTGCCTGAGAGGTGATATGGAAATTAATATCTCTTTGACCATGATATAGGTGATCCAAGTCACATACCCCAAGACCCTCATTGTAATATATAGCCTAGTCTCATTGTAAATTCACTTTCTTATTAGTTGTTAATCAGTCAGAGTTGTTGATAGCCACCCCACAGGAACACAGACTCTTCCAAGGGCATATAAATTGTGAACCCACTGCCATGGGGTCTTTGGTCTAAGAGAAACAGCCAAATGACCATACTTTTATTAAAATGCTGGCATTATTAACAAAAGGATTAAATTACCCAGATACTATATATCTCAAATTTTTTAACTGTCACATAAGGTAAAGGAAAGATGTTGTGAAGTTACTGACTATAGAAGGGAGAAGCAAGTGAAAACAGAATGGCGAAAATTAATTGGGGAGATGGAGCAAAGGTCACAATGAAGACAAGGAAGAGGTTCAACAGGAAGGAGAGACTGGGGGTTAGATGAGAAACTGCCAGAGAGGGGAATTTCAGAGTTGGGGCTATACATACATGCATGTATGCATACATACATTATACATAGCTATACATGCTATGTATAAGTCCAATAATAACTGGGTAGGTCTAAAGTGTGGCCATACCACAATGATAATAAAAGTGGAGTAAAAATGGAAGTTATTAGTACTGAGGTTGTTAAAGAAACAGCTAAGTCAGAGGGTTAGAAAAGTAGGTGTATATGTGTGTATAGAAAGCATACATATATAAGTAGGTAAGCGACATATACTTATAAAGACTTTTATATGTATATAAATATATTTACATTAGGTATAACATGATATATAATTATATGAACATATTTATATGAGTATATATGTATATAATTATATATAAAAATCTCTTCTGCCCCTTCCTATCCATCTCCAGCAATATGTGTGTATACATCTCTCTGTATGTATGTAGATGGACAGGTAGATAGATAAGATAAAAAGATTATATCTCAATAACTAAACTAATAGAGGAAGTTAGAAAAGTATTCAGAAAGTAGGTGGATGACAGCAACAAAGATGAACAGAAAATGATATAATCAGACAGCATTCATTTCAAAGGAAAGGAGGCTGCTAAATGAGAATGACACAACAGTTGTCCAGAATGAGTGTATGAAGGTCTCTCAATCTGTTCTCATGAGTAAGGTTAAGTAGGAGCTCATGCCATATAAGAATTGGTTTAAAAAAAAAACTGGAGGGAACTTTAATCTAGAGAATTTAATACTCAGGGAGGTACATGTGGTACCTGTCTTGAAATATCTAAAGGGCTATTATATTTGGCCAGAAAAAGCTGAACCAGTAACAACAGAGGTTAACATAACAAACCTAACAAAGTTGTGATGAGGAAAATTTAGGGCAGATTTCAGAAAAAAAACCAAAAACTTCCTAACAATTACAGTAATCCATAAAAAGAAGGATGCCCAGGAAAATCATAAGGTCACAGATTTATACATGGAAAGGGAAGAAGGAAGGCAGGCAGGCAGGAAGGAAGGAAGGAAGGAAGAAGGAAGAAAAGAAAGAAAGAAGGAACAAGAGAGAAAAAAAACTGTTGTGCAACTTGCCCAAGGGTCATATAGGCTGTGAGGGATAGAGCCAGAATCCTGGGTCATCTGACTCCAAAGCCAGCACTCAAGCACTCTTTCCATGGTACCAAGCTGCCTCTTAGGTAATGGGTTCTCCCTCACTGTAGGTCTTCCAAGTATAGTTTGGTTGACCATTTGTCCAAAATATTGAAGGAGGGATTCTTTTTTTTAACATTTACTTTTTAAAATTTTGAGTTTCAAATTCTCTCCTTCCTTTCAGTCCTTCACTCAACAATTAGGAAGGCAAGCAATACAGTATCCAAGAAATCGTAAAACCTATTTCCATATTAAGCATAATGCAAAAAAGGCAGAAAAAATAAAGTGAAACATGTGCTTCCATCTGTACTTAACATTCAAAAGTTTTACCTCTTGATATGAACAGCATTTTTCATCATGAGTCCTCTAGAATTGTTATGGATCACTACACTGATCAGAATAACTAGGTCATTCACAGTTATCTTTTCCATATTACCATTACTGTGTACAATGTTCTGATCCTGCTCATTTCACTTTGCATCAATTCATATATGTCTTCCTAAGTTTTTATGAAACTATCCCTTCCTTACATCATTTCTTATAGCACAATAGTATTCCATCACAATCATTATTATATTATTATATTCTAGCACTTGTTCAGTCATTCCCTAATTGATGGGCATCCAAGGGGGGATATTTTTGTGAATATGAACTGGACCAGATCCCTAACTTTTAAAATTCTATGATCCTGTGAGAACTGAATGATAATAAAAATACTTTACTTCTCTGTATGATATCAGAATATCAATATCAAGGATAGCAGTTAGGTGGCTCAGAGCACTGGCACTAGAGTCAGGAAGGTCTAAGCTCAAATCTGGCCTCAGACATTCACTAGCTGCGAGTTTGGACAAGTCACTTAACCTTTGTTTGCCTTAATCCATTGGAGAAGGAAAAATGGCAAACCACTTTAGCATATGGCCAAGAAAACCCCATAGAGGGTCGTGAAGAGTTGCACAGGACTTAACAAGGGCAACAAATGACATCATTAAGAAGCAAGCCATCTGTAACTGGACATGTTAATCATAAATATCTAGGGATTATTGTTTCCCTCCTACTTTCACCACACAGATTGTCATTATAGATATTTTTCTTCCCAAAAATGTGCAATTATTTTAGCAGAATAGGAGTATATAATTTCTGACTTTGCAGTATTTTAGTCATCTTAGAAAATTATTATTCTCTGAGGAAGAAATTAGACTGTCAGGTCAACAAGAAATCGTAAAATACTAGGTTTTATTAGTCTTTTATCTTCTTACTTTCCAGTATATTCAGACAGGAAAATAAAAATAAGTTTTCTTTCCATTTCAATTCCCAGATGATTTTCGAATTTAAAATGAATTAGTCCGTGAAAGAGAACAGTGTTCTACAGCTGCAGAAGAAACAACTGCTACTAAAAGCTAAATTTTACATTCTCTAGCTGCTGGTGAACCTGAGTTCTTAAGTAACTTAGATCAAGTCAACAATGTTTAACAAGCACCTACTACGTACTCACACAGTGCTAAGTACCTTTTGGAAAGTAAAAGTCTGATGCCTAGAGGCACCTACCTATCTTTCTCTAACCTCTCTGCTGCCCTCCAATTCTACATCTCCAGCTGCCTTTCACACAACATCTTAAACTCAATATGTCTAAACCTAAACTCATTACCTTTTCCCCAACCCCTTCTCCTTTCCAAACTTTCCTATTATGAATGAGGGTAAAACCAGCCTCTCAGCGCCTCAGGCTCACAACCTAAGAGTCACCCTGGATTCCTCACTATCTCTCACGCCCCCATATCCAAGCTATTGCCAAGGCTTGTAGATATCATCTTTACAACGTCTCAAACATACTGCCTTCCCTAACACTGCCACCATTCTGGTTCAGGCTCTCATCACCTCATGCCTGGATTACTGCAATAGCCTGCTGGCAGATCTGCCTGCCTCAAGTCTCTCCTCTCTTACATTTAGCCACCAAGTGATTTTCTTAAAGTATAGGTCTGACCATGTCACTCCATTTACTCAATAAATGTCAATGGCTCCCTATTGTCTCCAGGATCAAATATAAAATGCTCTGCGTGGCATTCAAAATCTGTCATAATCTAGCCCCCTCCTACCTTTTCAACATTCTTACGCCTTATTCCCCATCACATACTTTTTGATCCAGTGACACTTTCAATGAACACACATACATACACATATATGTATACGTATACAATATACATCCAATATATACATATATGTACACATACATATATACACACATATATGTATACACATGCATGTATATGTATACATAATGTTTTTGTATGCATATATCTAAATATCTATATGTATGCATATATATACATGCACATATATCTATTATATGTTTTTTACTCATTTACATAAAGATAATTGTAAAATCTCATGGGAATGATGACTAAGAGAAAGAGCATAAAAAGAAAATAGAAAAACCTAGGACAGAACCAGTTAGGGAGCATTTTGTGGATGATGAACCACTAAAGGAGACTGGAAAGAAGTGGTCCAACAGGTAGGGGGAGAACCAGGAGAAGGAAGCATTAGAAAAACTCAAAGAGGAGAGAAATATGCAGGAGGAGAAGGGTAGTCAACAATATCAAATATACCAAAATAAATGAAAGGTGAGGACTGAGAGAAGGTAATCAGATTTGACAATTAAGAAATCACTGGAATGAGCAGGATGCTCTCAGAAAAACCTAGAAAGACTTCCATGAACGGATGCAAAGTGAAATAAGCAGAATCAGAAGAACATTGTACACAGTAATAGCAATACTGTGTGATGGTCAACTGAATTATTTGACTATTCTCAGCAATGCAATGATCTAAGCCAATTCTGAAGGTCCCATGAGGAAAAATGCTATCTCCAGAGAAAGAACTGATGGAGTTGGAATGCAGATCAAAGCGTACTTTTTCTGTACTTTATTTTTCTTGGATTTTTTTCCTGTGTTTTCTTTCACAACTTGACTTACATGGAAATATGTTTTGCATGACTGTATATCTATAACCTATATCAAAATTGCTTGCCTTCTCAATTACAGGGGCAGGGGGAGAAGGTAAGGAGAGAAAGACTTTGGAACTCTAAATTTGAAAAAAAAAAGAATTTCAAAATTGTTTTTACATGTAATTGAGGAGGGGGAATAAAATATTAGCTTAAAAAAAAAGAAATTGTTGGTAACTTTGGAGTGAGAATTTTCAGTGGATTGATAAGGTTGGAAGCCAGGTTACAAAGGGTAGAAAAGTGAGTGAATGAGAAGAGAGGAAGCGGATGCAGCAGGAAGGGTAGAAAGTTTTTGCGGACAGTTTGACTGAGAAAGGGAGGAGAGATGTAGGACAAGAGCTTGAAGGAATAGTAGGATTTAGTGAAAGCTTTTTTTTTTTTTTTTAAGATGGAGACTTGGACATATTTGAAAATGTTAGGGAAGGAGCCAGTAGATGGAGATTGAGGATAAGAAAGGGGAAAGTAGGGTTGATAATTGAGTCGGGAGTAGAGAATCTCTTGGAGATTGCTAGAGGAGTTGGGAGCAAATACACATTTAGAGGGTTGACCTAGGCAAGAAGAAGAGCCACCTCATTGTTACAGACTGAAGGAAAGCAAGAGAGTGGAAAATAAGGTCAAAGGGTTTTGAAATGAAGAGAATGGGAAAAGAAAGAGTTCATGTCGAATGCCCTCAATTTTCTCGCTAAAATAAGAGTTTTTTAAAATAAATTTAAATAAGTTTCTTTAAAAATCTAAATATGTGCAAATATAAGTTCAGAGATTAAACATCATAGGATGAATGAATGAAAAAGTGTTTATTAAGCAGCTACTAAGTGCTTAACTACACTGTGTTATATTCTGGGATTACAAATGGAAAAGTAAGACAGTTCCTGCTGTCAAGGAGCTCATTTTCTAATAGGAGTAGACAACTCATATGAGAAAGGGTCATTTTCAAGATGGACGATGGTCCTTAGGGTATAACTGCAGTACAAGATGGTATTGGATAGGAATGATAATGTCTAATCATATAGTATTTAAATAATATAATCTTTTTGAAAAGATTTTATAAATAGATTGTAACAGGTCATCTTTCTAGCTCATTTTCTTTCTAGCATTTTCAATACTTCATATCTTTGTGATCCTTCTGAAAGGGAAGAGTTCACTATGACAAGAACAACTATTTGTCATCTCTTCATTGTGCCGGCTTTAGTCAATTCCAAAGTTAAAGGCAAATAATGCAAGAAACATACATATACATATATAGTTATATAAATATTTAAATGTATATATATATATATATATACATATATATATAACACACACACACACATATGTGGGATTATAAAAGAAGATCACATTAGAGTCACAATGGCCTCATCATCCTTAAGTGATAACCAATGTTTCTCTATTATAAGCTTATTTTCGTAAGTATACTTTCTCTTCTGCTTGATACATTTTAAATAAATAACAGTAAGTCCTTTTGTGTGACTTTGAGGGTTTTTTGGTGCACGAACTATTTCTGTCTTGGTTTATGCTTCTGCTCTCATCTACAGAGGTCTTCCATGCTTTTTTCACCTCCTCACTCACCTCCTTTTTCACCTGATCATTCTTAACTGACTACTGATCTTGGTTCAGTTAATTAGCATCAGCACTATAAAAGAAATTAAAAGAAAGCAACAAGGCAAATTGTTGCTAAAAACTTCAAGTCAAAATAAAATCTTTTAATTGCTTTTTTTTAAAAAAGGGTTAACTTCTCAAATTCTAAACATGGCTCCTATTAAGATTTTAACAGGTTTAGCAACAGAGAGACTAAATACTGAGGAATATGGATGGTTTACAAATCAACTTTAGAATATAATGAATTTCTGATGACTTTAAAATGAGCATAGAGATAATGAATATCAATTTCCAAATTCTTTTGCTTCCAAAAATGAATTGGCTCAAGGCTTCTGGTTTACAAAAATGTCTATAAGACATCCTAATGCTACTTTGTATTAAAAAAAAAAAAGTCTTATGAGGAATCATATCATTAAAAATGAAGAACTGGAAATAAAAGATACATAAAGCATGACTCGTCAGTAAACGTGTAGTAAAATGGCTCAGTGAGCATTCCTAAATATGAGAGGGAGAGGGAGAGAAATTTCCACTATATTCAGTTTGTGAATTTTTTCTTGTTCCCAAGTGTTCTGTTCTCTTTCTCTCTTCCCTATGCCCTTTCTTATTTCTCTATTTGAGAAGTCCTATCTGATCCAAAAGAAACTTGCTAAGGATTCCTTTTATAAACCTGTGATTTCACTGGTCTAAGGTAGCACTTCTTTCACTGGGTGGTGACCTAATATTCAGTGTCGTAACTGAATGTGGGAGTCAAGAAGAATTTGGCAACAGTAAAAGGTTTCTGAACTCACAATGACCAAAAATTAATTCAAAATCAAACAAGTAATGAATCCCAGGTGCTTCCGGCAGTGCTGGCCCACGCTGCATCATGCAGCTTCACTGCAGCCTTGGTTCTGAACACAGCCTTGATAATTATAAAATCAAAATATCAATCAATTCTGAAAAATGTTGAAGATGCTCTACATCCTGAAGTATCAAATATTCTGGCAAGATTTAATTCCTTATGTAAAAGTAAGCAAGCACATCCATTTCAGTATGCAAATTTGCTTTCATCTTTAATAGATTAAGAATTGTTTTAAAATAAATTTCTTTATGATTTATTATCAGTAAATGTTTGATTTGTATACTTAGTTTATATATCTATGTATCTGAGGTCATGTATAAGTTTCTCAGGAGCAAAAGGCTCGCAGGCGAAAAAAGGAACTCCCTGTCAGGAAATTCCATCAATTCAGGTGAGCATTTACCAATTCTTAAGAGAGCCACCTGGAGCACGGAGAGGCTAACTAACTTTGCCTGGGTCACCTGGCCAGTAGATGTTAACTCAGAACTTAAACCCAGGTCTTCCTTACTCTGAAGTCAGCTACCTATCCACTATTCCCTGCTAAAGAAAAGCCTTTTACAAATTTACATATGTAAAATTACATGACAAATCTTTCCAGTGGAAAAAAAAAAGGGCAGATTTTAACCACAATTTTTTTGAGAGGAGGGTGATTAGTAAAATGTAAGGTAAATTGTGAACTTAGCATAGGTTATATCAAAAGTCTTCATGATCTACTCTCATTCTAGAATGCTATAAAACTGACTGCTCTGAATTTCACTTTTCCTTTTCTTTGCTTACCAAATGAGCACTATAAGGGGGAGGAGGAGCGGGGGAAAGGGATAGATAGCTTGAGGAATAAGGCAGTTATAAGAATTTTTCTATTTTATAAAATGAATAATAATTGTAACCTAGTGCTACCTTCCTATGTCTTGAATATGGAGCATTTTAACTGCTGGATCACAATAAGGTTAGAATTGTGGCTCAGCAGTTTATTTGTGATTTAATGACTTGGATAGCAAGGTTAATGATTCCCACTTTGCCTTCCTTCCCTCTCACTCTTGTATCCTAACTGCCAACACTAAAACTAATCCATCAAAAATCATGTGTCCCATGAGAGGACAAGACTCCTCAGGTATCTCTGGCCTCAGATTCTGAGCCCTGAGGACATGTTAGAGGCCTTTGTTCATGGATGAGCAGAGAAGGCAAACAAAAAAATTCTCTTGTCATTTTTGAAAATAATGAGAATAAATCACTTGAAGTAATATGTTAAAATATAGAACATACAGCCCCATGTTTTTTGTCCTCATTGATGTGACTGAGTCTCAGTCAACAACTGAGTGGACAGAATTCCTTTACTTCTCTACTTATTTTTTTAAACTTCTGTTAAAACTTTGTACAAAACACATGGTAAAGAAGAGCCTCCAAATACTTCTACTCTAGTGACTCAACAACTGAATTACTGTCATCTATTGTGTATTTACTGAATGTCTATTACATATAAACTACTGTCAGAGATCATGAATAAACTGAATATAGAAATTAATAAAACCCTGAACCTCTTACGCCTAAGATTTCACAATGTTTAGAAAAAGTCCATTTTCCCTTTGTGGGGAGTCAAGAACTCCTGTGCTCTTATTATCTCCCTAGTACCATGATTTACAAGTAATTCCCGTTTCTCATAATCGCTTAATAGTCGCTGCCATATACCAGATTGTTTGCTAAATGTGTGCCTATCCTGGATCCAGGCAGCTGACTTGAAAATGAATATTTACTTTCTCTGAAAACTGCCTACAATGGTAGCTATTTTATGATTAGAAATCCTAAGGATTAAGGATCAGCACCCAGTGTAAGTGCAAATGAGCATCACTTCCCTATTCAATCTGAAATCCCATAGATAGTAGAAGAAGAAATCCAAACGTCACCTCCTCCAATCAGATCTTAATTCTGTAACCAGCATCCATGCACTTTGTTCTGGTTGATATACAAATGAGACCCAAGTAAAAGGCTTGGTCTATCTCTTGATGGACCAATTAATTTCAATGGAGAGCAACTCTGGTCTATGGCCATGTATTGCACTCCTCCCTTATTCCCCATCTCTCCTCCTTTTCCCTTGGTTATTTCCACAAATTCGGACATATCACTAGTCAGGAAGAGGGACTGGGTAAGTAGAAATGAATGGTTTAGGTTTACATGTCTGGAGGGTGCACATGAAATGCAAATGGTGGATCCACAGCTCTATCTTCATGCATGAGTAATAGAGTCCCTCGCAGAATAAGTTCAAATATTTGTTAAATGAATCACATCCAAATCTAAAGAGGTTCTGTAGTCTCTAAGCCTAAATGGCATCTTGGTTGTCAATGAGTAGTTTAGGTGACTCACAGAATCAGGCACCAATGAGACTGGGCTTCTACTCTTACTGCTGGATTAATAAAAAGTTCATCAGCAGAAAATCTTCTTGTGTCCTGTGACTTTTGGTTGTGCTCTACATTTGCATCAGAGAAATCTGAATGTTCCTAGATTCTACACATTATTCCACAGGAATGGAAATAAACATCCAGTAACCTGGAAGTCAGCCAGATTTTTGCTTCTGCTATTAAAACTTCCAAATGAATGTCTCTCAGGAAAGAACTCAGCCCCCAACCCGGATGAAAATGGGATTTTCTGCCTTAGAATGGGGGTTGATGTTTTTAAAGTACAAATTGATTAATTAGATTTTCAGAAAGGAATGCAGTACAAGGGCACCTAGATAATACACAAATTGGATCAAGCAGCGCAGTTAAAGATTCTCAGCTGAAAGTTACTTTCTGCCTAAGTGAACTCCCAGAGCTGTTAAATAACTGAAAGAAAAATATTTTAACAAGGAAGAAGCAGTTCACACTTGCTACCTATGAAAAACTTATAATTTATTGGCCTAAACTCTGGGGCAGCCCCAAAACAAAACATCACGATGATAGGTAGACTGAAAACAGAAGGTGGCAATTAATTGCTTTAGTACACATGAATATTTACTCATATAGAGAGAGCAACTTATTCATCTACACAGAAAATGGAATTACTGTAGTTTTCTAGAAGGAAAAAAAAGTCCTGCTCTCCTTTTTTTCTGATCCCTCAAATGAGGTAGGGGATTGAGAGGTGCAAATAGGATACATCCAGCTAAAAATAAATTGGTTAGGAGTCAACACCTTCGCTAACTCTCATCCCTCTCCTTCTTTCATAACCCCTTTCCAGCCCTCTGCCTTGACTGCAGAGTTCCAAATAGTATAATTATGGAATTATTGCAATTACATCTCCATCTCTGACAGCTACACTCAATTTTGCATGCAGAGATGGGAACTGAAAGAACATTATTAAAAAATACCACAAATCACTGGGGTTATTTTTCTTTCCTCAACCAAGGGGGTAAAAGGGAATAATGCAGCAGCCATTAGAAAAAAAAATCTTGGGCTCATTTTGGGTTCCAAATGAAGTTAATATGTAACTTGGGTAAGGTATTTAAGTAACTTCTACTTTATTTATATACACCTGAGGTTTGCTTTCAGACTCAATTTAACAATTTAACCAGCTTAAAGCCTCCCACGCCTCCCACAGGGAGAGACCAGTCTCCAGGGATTTCGCAGCATCCTTCCAGGGCAGGTTTTATAGCCACATAAGCTGGAGCAAATGATTGTGCTCACCCAATTGTTCATGTAAAAGGCACCTGATAACAAAGTCAAATAAAATCAAATAAGACTGTTCCATGCCAGCCACAACTCTTTTCTCTCTCTCTCTAAATATAAATAACCACCCACCCCCCTCAAGCAACTTTTGCTTTATTAGGAGTCTGGAGATATGTTTCTTCTGAAGTGGGGTCTTTAACAAGTTTTTTTGTTAGGAATCTCAGAATCAGGAGCTTTGTTAATGACTGGGACTGGTCCTCACCGCTGTACCTAGAAAGGAATGTGCACTTTTAGCTAAATCAGTGTATGTGTGCGCGCGATTGTCCGTCTTTGCCAAAGAAGACCATGACATCAGAGGAATGATGACACAACTTGGCACTTGACTTTGTTTTGAGTGAGGGAGGCTGCTCAGGTCACCAGCCTTGCTTCTCCTCCAGAGCCATCTGGATCCAGTGACCAGATAACCCCAAATGCCTCACCCTGGGTCATCTCCAGTCATCCTGATGGGTTAAATCAGCATAGTAGAACGCAATGAGCACTGGTTCTGGAGCCAGAGGACCTGGATTCAGATCATTACTCTTGATGCTCACTGTCTATGTGACTCTGGGGCAAGTCGCTTAATTAGTTTCCTCACCTATAACATGAGAAAGTAGACTTGATGGCTTTGAAGGCTCCTTTTCTTCCAGATTGTCCTTCACTTCCCAATCTATGTTCTCTTTTGTTTCTTTGGTGGCAGAGCCAATTCGTTTTTATATCCTGCCCCTTATTTTTGCTGTGCTGGCCATAAATTCTGCTCTCATAATTCCCATTTCTCTTTTGAGCCACTGAGAAATGATGCATTATGGTTTCATGTTCTTCTCACATTCCACAGGGTCCTCTGACTCATCAAGGATTGGATCATTTTCCTTTATTTTGCAGTATTTATTCACAGATACCTGAACTAGATCTGGAGGCCATATTTCCTTCTGCAGTTACTATTTTTCTTGTGGATTTATCAGGTTACGTTTAAGATCTTTGAGTTTTTTTTTCCTGAGATCTCTGTTACTCTCAATCCCCCTACCCTCTCTATTTTCCTAATCACTCACTTCTTGACTCCCTCTCCTCTGATTATAGTGTCCTTGAAAGCCGGATAGCCCCTTTGACCCAGCAATATTACTTCTAGGGCTGTATCCCAAAGAGATTGTAACAATGGGGGGACCCACATGTACAAAAATATTTATAACAGCTCTTTTTGTGGTGGTCAAGAACCAGAAGGGAATGGTTGAAAAAGCTGTGGTATATGAATGTAATGGAATATTATTGTGCTATAATAAATGACGAGCAGGTGGACTTCAGAAAAACCTGGGAAGACTTATATGAACCGATACTGAGTGAAGTGAGCAGGACCAGGAGAACATTGTACACAGTAACACCTACATCATGTGACTGACTTTGATCTTCTCAGCAACACAAGGATCTAAGACAACTCCAAAAAACTCATGATGGAAAATGCCATCCACATCCAGAGAAAGAACTGTGGAGTCTGAATGCAAATCGTAGCATACTATTTCCTCATTTTTTGTTTTATCTTGTCTTTTTTCTTTCTTGTGGATTTTTCCATTCATTCTAATTTTTCTGTACAACATGACTAAAGTAAAAATATGTTTAATAAGAATGCATATGTAAAGCCTATATCAGATTGCATGCTGTCTTGGGGATGGGGGAGGGAGGTGGAGAAAACTTAAAACTTATGGAAGTGAATGCTGAAAACTACAAATAAATAAATTTTTATAAAAAGCATCATATGTTAGGCAGTTCATGGTTCACCAGTTTAGGTCTCTGTTTAGGTGATCAGAACTAGCTCCAGGTCAGTGCTGCGCTCTTTTCCTTAGTTTTGGTGGAATGTTGCACAGACCTTAACATGTGCAGTATGCTGTATTGATGACCCACCTTGCTCTCTCTGTTCCTCAGGTCTCTGGCTCAGCACTGGTAGTTCAGAGTTTTGCAGCAGTGGTGCTTCTGGGTTGCAGCCCCTGGTAGACTTTTATTTCTGAAGGGCTATGGCTTCAAGTTGGCTGTCATGGCCCAAGAAAATTTCTGCAATCTGGAATCGGAGTTCCCACAGGATCCAAAAGAAGGAGGGGGGACCAAGATGTAGGTGTTGGTTTTGTTATAAGTCTGTCTTCTGTCCTTGGGTCTGCTAATGAAGTCTTGCTGCCAGTAGCAGCATGGGAGATGAGGGAGGGAGTTCTGAGTGAGTTTAGAATCAGTAAATATCAGTTCATGGTTTTTATTTTAAAACTTCTTTTGAATTCTGGGTATCCTGGACCACAGAGATAGCTAAAGTTGCTTTATCTCTGCTGCATTTCTATTTTAGAGAGAGAATTTTAAGAGGTCATAGAGATCATAAAAAAATGTCTAATCTACTATCTTATTACCCATTTGACCCATTATGATGGACTTTGCATCCAAACAGAGGATTTTCTATTAGATCTTAGAAGTCACAGGGAGTCCTTGGAGTTTACTGAAGCTGGGGAGAGTCGGGGAGGTATGTGTGTGATATAGTCAGACCTGCACTTTAGAGAGATTACTTTGACAACCGAGTGGAAGATAAATTGGAGTAGTGAGAGACATGTGACAAGGAGATCAATGGTAAGCTATTTCAGCATTCTATGTTTGAGGTGATGAGACCCTGAATCATGGTGGTATCAGTGTCAGAGGAGAGAAAAAGCAATATAGGAAGTGTTAAAAAGATGAGATCAACGGACCTTGTATGACAGATCAAGTATTGGGGGGAGGGAAGGAAGAGTTAATAGAATAAGGTGAAGATGATACCCCAGTTATGAGCCAGAGTAACTGGGATGAGGATGGTGCCCTCAGATACCCGTGAATTACTCTCAGACTTACTACGCCATGCATGCACATTTCTAGTTAGTCAGGTACCTAGGGTTGGACTTAGATTAGTTGAGAAGAGTTGTAGATCTCATATGTAGAATTAATTCTAGGGTACTGTAAACCTTCAGTTCAAAAGCTTACTCACAGGCAATCTCAACCTACCTCCCACGGCCCCTTGGGGCAGCTAGAGGTCTACTCTCCTATTTAGAAGATGGCAGAATCACAGATCTAGAAAGGGCCTCAGAGAAAATCATTTGATTAAATGAAAAGAGGCAAGAGGGCAAAATAACGAGAAGGGTATGTGGCATATCAGGTTAATTCCATATTCTCTGGCTTAAAAGACAGTAGACCCTCCAGATGCCTGAATGAAATAGAGAGCCCTCTGAGGTTCCTCTTTCTCCCCTTTTTCTGGTACACTGGCTTTATCTTAGACTTCATCTCTGCCTTCAGGAAACCATGAGTATTTGGCCTCTCCTACTTGTTGCTTATATTACATGGACATAATTAACCTTTGCCTATAACAGATGATATTTGTAGACATGCCACATCATACATTAGAATATAAGCTGAGCAAGGCGAAGAAGCCACATCTAATCAAAATTTTCTATCTTCAGTGCCTAGCACAGAGAAATCAATTCATGAATTCCAGTGAATGACTCACAGACCCATCTGCTCACAGGAGCTCCTTTTTGTTCCCCATGGCTGCCCATAGAATTTCCCTTCCCTTCCCTTCCCTTCCCACTCCCTTTTCCTTCATGGTGCCTGACCGCCACTCACTCCCACTTATCTAATTCCTTTGCTTCTCACCTAGCCTCACTTGATCTGGAGTCAGTTCTCCATGGACTTTGCAGTAACAAAACTGGTTCTAGTGGGAGGAGGAAAAAAACAAAGAAAGGTAAGCCTCCCATGCAGCATCAGCAACATTCCCCAGACCTCAACTCGGTGTCTGAAAAACCACTCAGAACTGTATTTGTTCCCTACCCCAGAGCCTGAGATAAAATTACCCAATATTTGCATCTGGATTTCTCTTAAAATGTAAATTGAAGCCAGAACCAGGCAGCTTACTTGATTCCTTTGTGTATCCAAAGACATCTAGCCTCTGTCTTTCCCTGTGGAGTAATAGATGGAGGAAAAACACATACCATTTTGTATTGTTGTTTACTGAAAACCCTTTAAAAACCTCAAGAGGGCTGTGTGCTTACTTCAAGGACAAGAAGCTAGGAGAAAAATTAGGAAACTTGATCTTTTTTCTCAGTGAGGTAGGAAAACAAGAAACACTAGTCAGAAGCAGCAGGTGATGGAAAAGGAAGAAGGCACAATCATTCCCTAGGCAGGAGTGGGAAACCTGTGGCCTTGAGGCAACATGTGACCTTCTATGTCCTGGGGGGCAGCCTTTTGACTGAATTCAAGTTTTACAGAACAAATCCTTTTATTAAGGAGATTTGTTCTGTTAAGTTTGAATTCAGTCAAAAGGCCACACTTGAGGACCTAGAGGACCACATGTGGCCCTGAGGTTGAAGGTTCCCTACCCCTGCCCTAAGGCTCCACCAGGGGAAAAAAAAAGTAGCTAGCCTTTACATTGTGTTTTAAGGCTTGCAAAGTGCTTTAAATATACTCTCTCATTTGATCCTCCCAAGAACCTTGTGAGGTAGGAGATGTTATCATACCCGAGATAAGCAGGAACCTGCTAGATTATTCCAGACCTCAGATGGTCACAATGAAGGAAAAGCCAGGGAGCAACATATACTTTTGGAAGGCAGCTGGGTGTCATAGTGGATAGAGGGCTGGGTGCAAAGTTGGGAAAACCTGAGTTCAAAACTGGCTTTGGGCATTTACTGTCTGTGTGAAGCTGGGGGCAAGTCCCTTATCCTGTTTATCTCAGTTTCCTCCTCTGTAAAATGGGGATCATAGTAGCACCTACCTCCCAGGGTTGTTGTAAAGATCAAATAAGATAATAATTGCAAAGAGCTTAGCAGAGTGTGTGGCACATAGCTAGCATCATATAAATGTTAGCTGTGTTGAAAGATTCAAAAGATGATTAGTGTTTCTATGAGTTAAAACATAACCTATGTGACAATCCATACAACAGAGTACAAGGAAGGCCCCTAGGCATGAAACTCCTAGGGTGCATTTATGAGGGGGATACAGATAAGAATTATAATGCGTAGGCAGACAGGAACAGCTTCTGATCTGCATTGTTAGAAGGAATATCCACATTTATGAGATGACATAGTCCAACAGGAATAACATCCAAGATAGTTTTGTAAACAAAACCTCCACCCACAATTTGGTACTGAAAGAGTTAAACCCTCAGTTACCTAGAAACCTCAGTGATTTAAGAATGATTTCTTTCCCCAAGGGTTCTGGATTGCCAAGGTTTCACCATACAGGCTATGAGTATGTTCTATATGTTTCCCCAAATTTAACTAATCATCTAATTAGCCATGAGTATTCATTTCAAATTCCAAAAGAATGCTAATTTACAATTTACACCATTTGCAAGGTAACACATTATCTTTATATAGCAGAGAAACATATCAGTTTAAAGAAAAGCCATTTTGTTCCCTCTAGCTCAAGCTTTAGATTAGAAAGATTATTTTTTAATCAAAATGGTACAGGACTTGCTCCTGTAGTGTTATATCAAAAGGAAGGCAAACAGAGATTGGCCTTTAGATTGCTATCAGTGAGGAGCTGGTAACTCTCTATAAGCCTGTTGTTCAAAAGGCTCCACAAAATGTGATTTGGCCATTACAAGCAGATTGATGGCAGCTGGGTGGTTCTGAATTTCTTTTAGACATCATCAGAGATCTGTTTTTCAAGCACTGATTGGACCCTGTTCCTCTGCAGAAATGAACAAGGACAGGCAGATCGAGATGTACCAGCACAACCAATTGAGCTTGGTCAGTGAATAAACAACATCCAAGAAAAAGAGATTCTGGGGAGTTGTGTTCTTTTCGTGTTCTAATAAAGACACTTTGCCACTGAAATTACTATCAATCCAGTGAGCCCAGCCTGGAGTCATAATAGCTATCCTTGTATTTTTGGATATATACACATACACAGACACGCAGACTAAAAACTCCTAAGAGCACAGATTAAGAGCCAGAAGACCCTGCAGAGGTTACCTAATCTGACCCCGTCATTTTACAAAGAAAGAAACTGAGACCTTGGGCAAGTCACCTTTCTGAGTCACAGGTTCCTCTTTTGCAAATTTAGAAGACTGGGCAAGATAGCTCTTTCAGCTCCAAATCCACATGCCTACCTGATAGAAAAACACTTATTTTAAAGGAGATATTATTTTATATTTACCAGATTGGCTAAAATAATTGAAGGGGAAAATGAAAAATGTTGGAGGGGATGTGGAAAAATTGGGATACTAATTAATTGTTGATGGGAATTGTGAACTGATCCAATCATTTTGGAGAACAATCTGGAAATATGCCTAAAGAGTTATTAAACTGCCTTTACCTTTTGACTTTAGCAATACCACCACTAGGTCCATTTCCAAAGATGATTAGGGAAAAAGGAAAAGAAACTATATGTTCTAAAATGTTTATAGCAACTCTCTTTGTGGTGGTAAAGAATTGGAAATTGCAGGGATGTCCATCAGTTGGGGAATGGCTGAAGAAGATGGGGTAGATGACTGTGATGAAATATTACTGTGCTTTAAGAAATGATGACTCAAGAATCTTAGAAAAAAACATGGAAAGACTTGCAAAAAATAATGAAGGGTGAAATGAGCGGAATCAAGAAACATTGTATACAGTATTCTTTTAGAATGACTGCGAGATGTTATTTTGATTATTATAAGTATCAAAATTAACTATAAAGGACATATGAAGGAAGACACTATGCACCCAGAGAAAGAACTAGATTAATTTTACATATGTGTGTGTGTGTGTATGTACACGAAGATGCACACACACACACACACACACACACACACTTATTTGTGTCTACTAGTGACCATCTCTAGGGCAGGAGAGGAGAAAGGAAGAAAAAAATTTACATGTTAACTTTGTTGCATATTTTAAAGGAATAAGAAGTTATACATAGTATATTTCTTGTTTCATGTGCAATCATATTTTTTCAAAATTATACTATGTTTCAGAAATGCTTGTTTTTATTCCATAAAAGAAAAATAAAATAAATAGAAAAGACTTATCTTTATAGATGAATCCTTTGTTATAAATATAACTCCTTACCTGTGCTTTCATTATATGGATGATTTTCTAACCTATGTTCCTCCTTACTTAGATCCTCAAAGGGATTCGTGGGGGAGAAGCATCTCATTAACTACCTATTGGCAAGAATTATTATCCTGCTTTTAAAAACAGGAAACACAAAACAATAAAAAGTTAAGTAAAATGCATAGGAATAAATGGATTCTATCTCAACTTCTGATGAAGGGTAATTGAATCCCCAGGAAAGAAAACCTATTTACTCTTATTTTTAGACACAATGGCAACAAACTTGGTTATCATGCTTCCTAGTCCAGACAAGACAGAAAGTATAAATTAGAAACAGAGGAGAGGACAAAGGAGACATGTCAGCCTTAAAGACAACAATAAATAACTTGATTATGAAAACAAGTAAGATGACAGAATAAGTATAAAAAGCAGACACAAATTTAGAAAATCACAAGTATCTGGGGCCATTTAGTGTAAAGGCAAGCAGATCAGCACACCTAAATTGTCTTTGAGGATATCACATTACAAAATAGCACAATAATTAATAATTAAGTGATAATCCTGATTAATCAAGAAAAAAGGTAATAATTTTTATCATATTTAATATACCAGAGAGAGACAGAGTTAAGATCGCATAAAAAACTATTATAGTAACAGGGATGCTCAAAATACAAATCCAAAAGAAGACAATGACTGCAAACTATCTACAAGCAAAACCACAAAGAAAAAAGGCAGTTTGGACATAAATTCAATCAGAATTTCTGAACTAGCTAAAGCAAGACTTAAAAAGAGAGCAAAAATGATTTTTAAAACTAATTAAGGTAGAGGTGAAAAAGAAACAGCAATGAGGGCTATGGAGTAAACATATAAAAAGAAAATTAATAGCTTAGAGCAAAAAGTACCCTCCCCCCCAAAAAAAACCCTCAAAAACTCTTACTCAGGAAAACAACTCCCTGAAATTTAGAAGGGACCAAATAGAAGCTAATGACTTCATGAGACATCAAGAATATCACAAATAAAGTCAAAAGGCTGAAAAAAAATAGAAGAGAATGTGAAGTATCTCATAGTAAAAAGAATTGACCTGGAAAATAAAGCAAAGAGAAGTAATTAAAGAATCATTGGACTCTCTGAAAGCCATGACCAAAAACAAAACAAAACATTTCAAATTTTAAAGAGGTAGAGAACATTAATAAATAAAGAGATCGTAAAGGGTCTTGTCAATTAAGAGGTACTAGAGCTCTGCTTCAAACAGAAATGGGAATTTTAAGACATGGGAGTCAGAAAGGAAGGCAGTCCAAGTGTGGGGGAAGAGCCAGTGTAAAGTTAGGGAAGCCATTTTCAAGTACATTCATAATTATACTTCAAACATTGATTCTTCATCTGACAACACAGAAAGAGAAATGACTGTCCCCTAGATTTTAAGATATTTAAAACACTATTTCTTCACGATCATTTCCTAGGAAAACATAAGCTATTACCTGCATATTAAAGAAGGAGCATAGCATATGTAGTCAATATGAGTGCTAGCCTTGAGGGCAGCTTGGTGGTGCAGTGAGTGCACCGACCATGGAGTCAGGAAGATCTGAGTCCAAATCCAGTCTCAGATACTTGACACACTAGCTGTGTGATTTTGGACAAGTTACTTAACCCCAATTGCCTTGCTTTCCCCCCTCCAAAAAAAAAAAAAAAAAAAAGGAATGCTAGCCTTAAAGTCAGGAAGATCTGAGTTAAAATTTTGCCTAAGATACCCATGCTGAGTGATTACAGGCAAGTCACTTAATCTCTATTTCCTCAACTGTAAAACAAGATATTTCCTGAATTGTTGTAAAACTCAACAAGATAATTTATGTAAAATACTTTGCAAACTTAAAAATGCTATATGCTAGTTATCATTTAATCATCATAATTCTAAAACAACTATATAATTAATAATTAGTGTTGTTAAGAAATTAATACATGCCAGCTTTCATACAGTATGTGAAAGTAAGGAGTAAAGTTTTGGCCTATCGAAAGTACCAAAGTCAATAATTTTATCAAATGTTTTCCCAAGATTCATTTGCTCTTAGCTGCAGGGCATCTTCATCATTCCTCCAAATGGTTTATTTGATGTTAAACCATATCAGAAGTCTCAGTATTTATGATATTACCATTAATGAGTTTCCTGGAGGTCCCATTCATCATTGTTAATGCTTCCCCTTTCTCTAAGTAAGCCGTTTAATAGCAAGAAGCTGTTTCATCTATACAAAAACATCATTAGGCAGAGGGATTATATTTATAGTATACATTAAAATTTCTCTCTCTCTTTTGAGGAAAAAATATAGGAACTCATCTCCAAACTCACTCAACTGGATAGTAATATTACAAAGCACTTCAAGATAGTCCACTCTAGAGATAGATGTCTTATTGGTTTGTTGTTGTTGAGTTATTTTTCAGTTCTGTCTGACTGTCCATGGCAACATTTGGGATTTCCTTGGCAAAGATACTGGGTTGGTTTACCATTTCCTTCTCCAGCTCATTTTACAGATGGGGAACTAGAGGAAACAGAGTTAAGTGACTTACCTAGGGTTACACAGCTAGTAAGTGTCTGAGGTCAGATTTGAACTCAGGAAGATGAGTCATAACAATACATAAACATACAGAATACATATAAGTACCAGAACATATGTGTATGTGTGTATGATATTCTGGCACTTCTATTTGGAATATATACTCCTGTATTTTACCTTATTTTCACAAAAGTTAACCTGACAGAATTGTTCAGAGGTTTGGCATCAGTACCCCACCCCCCAATTTTCGGCTTCCAGTCTGAGTATAGTAAAAGGATTTAGCAAGCATGTTAGTTCCCATAGTTAAGCAGGAATTCCCTAGTTCCTCGAAAGGAAGGAACATAGAAAAGGCAGATATAAGAATCAAGACGGCACAACACAGTGGTCCCTATGAGCTATATCAAAGGAGAGGCAAGTACTTGACCCATCTACAGGTTTTTACCCTCCTTCCCCTTAACACCAATGCAGAATCAAGACATGGCCCAATGATGTCTAGTCCTATCTGCTCTTTCTACCTCTCTGTTTTCTTTTCTGTACTATCTTTCCCTTATTCTGTGGTTTCCAGTTCCAATTAGAGAGCCTGAGCGCTTCAGAAAAATGGTGCCATTAAGAAAGCTCTAGTCTACCCTTCATTCACACAGGTCAGCATATGTCATCAATATGAGGTCTTTGATTGGGAATGAATGAGACTAGAAATCCTTCAACCTCAAAGGCAGAGTTTAAAGTAGATAGAGAGATTTAGAGGAATATTTCTTTCTCTCTTTTTCATTGGCATAAAAACTGACATCCTGGCATCTCTCATGAACACCACCAAACGTCACCCACATCAGCATGCACCTTTTTATATTTCTATGAGTTTTATCATCTGAATTATAATTTGAACTAAATAACTGCATTTTTATCAGCTTCACAGGCTTGTTGTGAGGATCCGTGTTTGCTTGGCTGCTTTTAACTGGAGGTCTTTTTCCACTTCCTGGATGAAAGGTATAATGTACATGTAAAAAGAACTAATAGGCTTGGAATTTAGCTCTGGACTTTAAACCTTAAATCACTATTTAGAATAAAAAACACGATCTTCCCAAAATGGAGAATTTTCCTTATAAAATGAACATAGCACATTCACTAGGAGTGAATTATAAAATTAATCATTAGTTTTCAACATAATGTTTTTCTGACAGTCAAAGATAGTGGTATTTTTGGATAGCCAAATATAGTATCCAAGTACAGTGCAATAATAGCATATGTTCCTAACTACATCCTAAATTCTTAAATCACTAATAGGAGGGTAAAAAAAAAATCTATAACCATTTTTCAAATCAATTCTAGGGAATGGGCAGTTTGACTCTGCTCAGAGGAACTTTGGAGATGATAAATGTGCCCTTACCATTAATTGCAACAAAGAAACTAAGACCCATATCAATGACTAAGTCCAGTCTTCTCTTCTTGAAATAGCCTGGGTTGGTCAATCTATATTTATCCATGGCTCTTCCCACCTTTATCCAGGTGAGCTGAGAAAGAAAAGAACCTGGACAGAACACTCCAGCAATAAGTGACCAGAAATAGGCTTTCTCGTTTTTTTGCCAGGAGCTCTGTGCTGAGGCGATGTAGAGCTAGAGTGTGGAAAGGTG
The DNA here is from genome assembly GCF_028372415.1 of Notamacropus eugenii. Lineage (NCBI taxonomy): Eukaryota > Metazoa > Chordata > Mammalia > Diprotodontia > Macropodidae > Notamacropus > Notamacropus eugenii. The sequence continues at coordinate 418,237,353 of NC_092875.1, read as the reverse complement.
ACAAGCTCCACAGTACAGCTACCAGCTAAAATATCCTCTTCAGATGGGGAGAAGACCACCATTCAAAAGGCATGTGTCTCCTTAGCCACAACTTTTTGTGCAAATATTCACCCTAAATGATGCCCTTTTCAAATTATAAAGACACAGGATGGGGGGAGATCATCTGTACAAAATCAAAGAGGACAAGAATTATACAGGATTAGAAGGGCGTGGATGGATTGTGGCCTGTACTAATGGAGCCACATGAATGAAATCCTAGAATCACTGAGACAAAGGAAAGATATGATTAATTCAATATTAAAGTGGATCTATGACTTCTTCAACACATTTTCTCAATCCAAAATGCAACCTCCCCATACCTGTCCACTCCTCTTATTCTGACTTCCCATAAGTTTGCCACAAGAGTTTCCCTCAATGTGCTAGCCACATTCTTCACTTTTCTTCATGTAGCAAAGCTAACAATGGGGCATCTGAATTGTTTATCGGTTATCCTTTGCTCTTGCCACATGGCAAATCCATCTTCTTTTTCTAATCATACACTTCTTTGCTAATGGACTAACAGGTGGCATCTCAAGAATTTAAAAGGCAAGTCACACAAAATAGGAGAAAGAGTAGAAAGAAGCAAACAGGGCACTGCTCTTGCATCCATTTTGAAATGACCTTCAAAACACCATCATGATTTAACACACAAATAGTAATTCCAACTTACCCTTTTCTGCTTCCTTCTCCCTATACATTGTAAGCAAAGTAGATCAGAGCTGACAAAAACATAACCCGCTGGCTTCATATGGCCTACAACACTCCCAGGTGTGGCTCCATCCAGATTAAAACGTAATTGAGAAATATGTAAACAAAATATATAAAATTACAGTAAAACATACTACAATATTTTAAAAATTAAGTCAATATGTAGACTACAGCAATCTAGATGTTTGGACTCCTGGTGCCCATTTCTATTGGAGTTTGACACGACTGGAGAAACACCAATCTCCTCTATACAGAGGAATTAAATTCAGTGAATATTTCTAGAACAAGGGAACATCACTTTATGGCCTGAGCACTAGACATCAGGAAGACCTGGTTCATATCCTACCTATGACACATGCTGTTGACTCTGGGAACCGTCTTAAACTTCTAGGTCACGGAGCAGATGCAAATCTATACTGACAGAGGGAGTATACTTATTGGGGGGTTCCTACAACAATTAAATCACAGGTCAAGTCCAAATATACTATCAAGTAAAATATATATTTACAGACCTTCCTTGGATTGCTGAGTATCATAGAAGGCATATATGGCACCTAGGTAGTAGAACAGATAGAGTGGGGGACTTGGAGTCAGGAAGACCTGAGTTCAGATCTGGCCTTAGACACTTAACTTACCTGAGACCCTTGGACAAGTCCCTTCATATCTGTTTGCCTCAGTTTCCTCATGTGTAAAATGGGGGTAATAACTGTACCTGCTTCACAGGGTTGTTGTGAGGATCAAATGAGATATAATTATAAAAGTGCTTAGCACAGTTCCTGGCACAGAGTTGGTGCTACAGAAAGGTTAGCTATTAGCATTAGGCAGTATTCTATCTATATACACATCCCCACCACCTCTGTCTGTCTTGCTAATCTATACACACTCTGTGATGAGCATGTTAATACTCTGCTGAACATATCATCATATTATTAGTCTGAATTTAGGTGTGTATTTGCTGAAAAAGTTGCAACTAGGAAGTAATTTCTCTTATCCCTACAACTACAGGGAATAAGAGTTCAGCAACCCCTTAACAGTGTCCCAAAGACTCCATGCACATAGTGTAAATTTTGATAACCTCCTATTACTTTCAGATTCACAAAGAAAGAAGAGAAAACTGAAAGAACAGTAGGACACTAGCAGACATCCTTGTTTTCATACTTTGAGAATACTTTATTTCAGTCTTTTCTATGTAGGAAACCAAACTATGCTCACATACACTCAGCATTTCCAATGGGCTGCTACAACATAACATGGTCTCAGTAAACAGATGCTACGGCTGATCACACACATCTGTTTCCCTTTCACATGTAATCATCCACAGCAGCTGTTCACCAAAAATAGGAACTAGCCATGTATTTTGGAACAGTTCTGAATGTGGATTGAAGGGACTCACAAGAGAAATTATATTTGATTGGGATTACGGTGCTCTCTGTCTACCCTAAGGCTTCTCCCAGCTCTACCATCATCACAGTAAGTATGCAACAAGAAAAGAACTGCTTAATCTAGCTTTCCCATTACGTATGCTCAAGGCAAAACCATTCAAATAAACAATACAATAGCAAAAAACCAAGAGGTATATTTGCATCAGTACCTGAATACTAAAAAACTGATGAAGGCAGAGATGGATAGTGTCCCAAATCCCCACTCTACTTGCTTTGAAGGCTTAAGGTAATGAAGATAACTCTGACTATGCCACCAAACAGACAAACTGAAGATCTGTACAACACAGAAAGTTATTAAACTCAATGAAACATAAAGCCAAATGAAAAACATTGCAATAAGGATGAACTCTAAGCTTGACTGCTAGCTCCTGCAATGAAAAAATGTCTATGATTTTTATAACTCAGCATAAATTTTCTGACCAAGTACACGACTTAGTAAAACTGTCTACTAAGAAGGATATTTTCTAGTTTCTTCATAATAAGCAAAGGCAAGGCCTTTATTTTCAGATTCAATTTAATTGAACAGTTAACATTATATGCTGCTTTAAGGTTTGGGAAAGCACTTTGTATATGCTACTTCATTTTACCTCAGATTAATTTCTGGAAGATATGTTGTCAATTTAGGTTATATATTTTGTGCTGACCATTGCTACAAGTAGCCAGTGTGGACCAGCAGGATTTGTTTTTTTAAAAGTTTTCATTGATGTTTTCTGTTTTTCACATCATAGTTTTCCCCAGCCAGTATCATAAAATCACCCAGAAACTTCATTTAGAAATTATAAGATTCCTTATAATGACAAATGACATACCCATCTATGGTCAAATAACTAATTAGTGGTGATACCAGCACTAGAACTTGGGTCTTCCCAACCAACCTTTTCCAGTTTTGCTTCCCATTACTCCCCTTTCATATCCTCAAGTTTTGGACCAATTAGATACACTAATTGCCCTCTTCCCCAAAACTCTACTATCTGCTTCCATGAATTCCCCATGTCTATGATAGGACTCCTTCATCTCTGACTAGAAGGGACAAAACTAGTCTGACCCTTTCCTCAATTAAGAAACTGAAGTTCAGTAAGGATAAGTAACTTGACCATGGTTACATTAAGTATCAGGGGAAGCATTTGAAGCAAAGCCTTTAGTAGGTTCACCTTGATTTTCTTTGGGCCTCTGACATTCACCAGTATTTTTATGCCCAGCAAAGTGTAATTTCATTACTGATATAAAAAACAAATGTTAATACAATCCATAAAATCTTGTAAAGTTTCATCTACATATTTTTAAAAGTTCTAACATGGACTCAATTCAGTTAAAATTCCTTTAACTGAAAGGTAATAATTTTAGGACTTGTTAAGGTTCTTTTTGAAACAAACCAAAAAAAAACTGTAGGCAGTAGCCTTATTAACCAGCATCTCTTGCCCAAATATAATAATAATGGAAGAATAAACCATAAGAAGGTTATATTATAATAATATTATTATATTTTATTATAACAATACATTATAGCAATATTAACATATTGTTAAGTTTTGAAAAATTCTATATAGACTCAGAGGCAGAAAAAGAAAAAGCAATCAAAATGGTGTTTGGTTGTGCCCAATGTGATGACTGTAAGTATGCATTTGGTTTTTTTTGGTCAGAAGTATAACCAGAAAACATTAATATTGGCAACAGCAACATCTTCATATGTAATATGAAGGGTCTATGTAATACATAACATGAATCCTATGCCAGCTGATGTCTCCATTTCCAAAGCTTTTTGAGAGGATTTGCCTCACTATAATACTTAAATAAATGATTCTTAAAAAAATAATAAATTGAATAAGCCATCAGTGAACTTGCTAAGGAAAAATCTCTAAGGGCTAGATGGGTTCACAAGTCAATTCTACCCAACATTTAAAGAAGAATTAATCCCAGTACTATATAAATGATTTGGGGAAATAGGCAAAAAAGAAGTCCTACCAAATTCCAAATTGTGACACAAATACGGTGTTGATACCTAAACCAGGAAAAGCCAAAACAGAGAAAGAAAAGTATAGACCAATTTCTCTAACTAATGCTGATGCAAAATTTTTAATTAGATGCTAGCAAAAAGATTACAGCAATGTATCACAAAGATCATATATAGTGTATATATATCATATATATATACATGTATATATGTATACGTATATATACGTGTGTGTGTGATATATATATATATATATACATAAAACCAGGAGGGTTTTATAACAAAAATGCAGGGCTAGTTCAATATTAGAAAACTATCAGCATAACTGGTCATATCAATAACAAAACTAACAGAAATCATATGATTATCTCAACAGCAGAAAAAGTCTTTGACATAATATAATCTCCATTCCTATTAAAAACACTAGAGAGAGCATAGAAATAAAGGGAATTGTTCTTAAAGTGACAAGTAATATTTACCCAATTTACCAAACATTATCTGTAACAGGGATAGGTTAGAAGCTTTCCTAGTAGGATTAGGGGGGAAGCAAGAATGTCCATTATCACCTCTACTATTCAATGTTATACGAGAAATGTTAACCATAGCAATAAGAGAATAAAAAGAAATTGAAAGAATTAGAATAGGCAATGAGGAAACAAAACTGTCATTCCTTGCAGACAATATGATGGTATACTTAAAGAACACTTAAAGAATCAACTAAAAAAATCACTTGAAATAATGAACAACTTTAGCAAAATTGCAGGATACAAAATAAACCTACATTAATCATCAGCATATCTGTATACTGCCAACAAAGTCCAGTTGTAAGAGAGAGAGAAATTCCATTTAAAATAATTGTAGACAATATAGAATATTTGGGAATCTACCTGCCAAGACAAATCCAAGAACTATGTGAACACAAACTATAAAACACTTTTCACACAAATAAAGACAGATCTAAACAATTGGAAAAATATTAATCACTCATGGGTAGACAGCCAACAAAAATGACGCTTATACCTAATCTATTTATTCAGTGCCATACCATTCAAACTACCAAAAAGTTATTTCATAGAGCTAGAAAAAATAATAAAATTCATCTGGAAGAACAAAAGGTCAAGGATATCTACGAAATCAATGGAAAAAAAAATGTGAAGGAAGGTGTTCTAGCCGTACCAGATCTCAAAATGTATTATAAAGTAGTAATTATCAAAACAACCCAGTACTGGCTAAGAAAGAGAGTGGTGGATCAGTGGAATAGGCTAGGTATACATCACATTATACTAAATGACCACACTAATCTAATATATAATAAATCCAAAGATCCAAGCTTTTGGAACAAAACTGCATTATTTGACAAAAACTGCAAGGAAAACTAAAAAAACAGTATGGCAGAAACTGGGTATAGGCCAACATCTCACACCATATATCAAGATAATGGGTACATAATTTATACATAAAGGGAGATACCATTAGCAAATTAGGAGAGCATGGAACAGTTTACTTGTCAGATCTATGGATAAGGGAAGAATTTAGGACCAGGGAAAATACGGAAAATATTACAATATGTAAAATAAACAACTTTGATTATATGAAATTAAAACATTTTTGCACAAAAAAGCCAATGCAATCAAAATTAAAAAGGAAAGCAGAAAATTAAGAAATCATATTTGCATTTCACAAACATATAGAGAACTGAGTCAAATTTACAAATATACAAGTCATTCCCCAACTGATAAATGGTCAAAGCATATGAACAGGCAGTTTTCAGACAAAGAAACCAAAGCAATCTATAATTATATGAAAAACTGTTCCAAATCACTACTGATTAGAGAAATGAAAATTTAAACAGATTTGAGGTACCACCTCATACCCTTTGATCCACCAATAATATTGCTAGATCTATATCCCAGAGGCATCAAAAGAAAAGAGAAAAGGACTTATTTGTATAAAAAATATTTACAGCAGTTCTTTTTTTGGTGGCCCAGAACTGGAAATCAAGAGGATGACCATCAATCAGGGAATGTCTAAACAAGCTGTGGTATATGATAGCGATGGCATATTATTGTGCTATAAGAAATGACAAGCAGGATAATTTCAGAAAAACCTAGGAAGACTTACAATAACTGATGCAAAGTGAAGTGAGCAGAACCAAGAGAATATTGTACACAGTAAAAGCAATACTGTACGATGAAGAACTGTGAATGATTTAGCTATTCTCAGAAATGCAATGATTCAAGACAATCCCAAAGGATTCATGATTTTTTAAATTTCTTTTCTTCCTTTCTATCTGAATTTTCTTGTACAAAATGACTAATATAGAAATGTTTTACATGATTGCAAATGTATAAACTATATCGGATTGCTTATCATCTTGGGGTGGGTGGGAAGGGAGAGACAGACTTTGGAACTCAAAATTGTAAAAAAAAAAAAAAATGGTTTTAAAAAATTGTTTTAACATGTAATTGGCAAAAAATAAAATAATATTAAAAAGTGGGTTTTCCTTCATGACTAGCCACTGGTAAATAGAAACAGTTTGCAATTCAGAAGTGTTTGAATTTCACAATTTTCTGTATTTCATTGCAAAAAATCATTCATCAGATAGTTATACAACCATGTTTCTGATCAATTCAACAAAAGTTTGTCATGTATTAACTATATGCAGGATACTATGCTAGGCACTAGGATATAAAGACAAAAAGTAATAGAATAATCTCTTGAGGAGTTTACATTCTGCTGACAAAAAGTTATAATTAAATTAACAGTATCTATCAGAAGTATATATAAAATTAATTGTTAATTGTTCCTTCTACCTATGCATTTGTTATGACATTAATAAATGTACGTACTGAATCACAATACTCGACAAATAACTTGATTATAACTGCAAGAAAACACAAAACTTTAGAATAAAATATGGATAGCCTGAGTACATTATATGGATTCATAAAATATTCTGATAATCCAGAAGACCTTCAGTGTTATGCAAATATCCTCTGATGGAGGCTCTACCAAAGGACAAAGGCAACAAACACACAAAATGAGAAGGCATAGGTGTACTGTGAACCAAACTAGGTACCAACATTGGCGAGTTGGAAGGGACCCCAAAGGTAATCTAGTGAGATTCTCATTTTACAGTATTTGAGGAATCTGAGGCCTAGGGAGGATTAAGTAACTTGCAGAGAGTCACAAAGGTATTATATTAAGTGGTAGACCCATGATTTGAAATTAAATGTTCTGATCCTTCATCTCAAAGTCCAGAAAATCTTTTCATGAGACCAAATACAAACCCATCAAACTGTAGGATTCACTGTTCTGATGTAAGTATGGTTAAGAAGTTAAAAAAAAATAGCTACTTACTGGAATCATCCAATTGGCCAGATCTCCAAACTTCGAAACCTGCATTGCTCCCAACATTGTTAAGGTGACATGGCCACTAAGAAAAGAGAAACACATACAATTAATACACGCCACTAAAACCAGTTTCAAGATCTTCATGTCTTTTTTTGACATATATAGAATCACAGCAAGTTGAAGTTGGAATATACATATAATCAAATCCAAGTTGAAGTTGGAATACATATATAATCAAATCCTAAATTATATGTTCCCAGTAGAGAAGCTTTCCATTTTTACTGCACCAGAGTTCTACCAAGAACAATAAGAATGCTGGGGCTGGAAAGAAGCTTAGATACCATCCAATCCAGTCTCTTCATTTTATAAATGAGGAAAGTACTAGAGAGGTAAAATAAATTGCCAAAAGCAATCAAAGTAAAAATTAATAATAGATTTTGTATCTCCGTATCACCAATAAAAATTTAATTCCAAAGATATGTTATTATGTTCCACATATGTGGAGGAATAATATTTAATACCTCTTTAAATGTTAGGTTTTATAACCAGTATTTTCCTGCAAATAAACAAAATAGGTAGGTGCATATGGTTAGCTTCTGAGAGAAAGAATTAGACAAACATGAGGGGACATAAATAGAAAATCTGTTTGAGCATAATCAATTCATATGAAAGAGACTGAAAAAGTGCTCCTTTTCAGTTACAGATACATTTCTATGCAACTCATTCTGGAGTCCTTAGATAAAAAGTAACCTTTTAATTATATGGTAGGCTGAATATTTCAACTCCCAATATTCAATCAAAATTACTTCAGAAGCTATTGTTGAACAAATCCATGATAGTTTTACAGCTGTTAAACATGTATTCTGCTTCTCAGTACGCTAATATACTTAGGGAGTGACTCAGCTCATTCCACCTCATGTGAAACATGAGGGGTTCAGTTATTACATACCCTCTAATCATCGCAAATGATTCGTCACTGGAGAAATACGAAGCCCCTGGAAGAACAGTGACTGTTTCCTTGCCTGAAAAGAAGCAAATATTAGATTTCCTAATAGAGAAACAGTATTCACATTACCAACAGAGGAGAAGAGCTACACAATTTTCACTCCTTTTTCTCAAAAAAGATCATAAGACTGGATTTGCTGAAAATCAAAACCCTGTCCGAATGCCTTTGCTGGCAGTGCCTCATGGAGTGGGGAGCTGAGGATGTTTAGTGGATGAAGCCTGTCACCATCCAATGCCAATTGTCTGTATCATTAGAAAAATGAGGCATGGGAGGTAAAAACATGGATGATATGAACAAAAATTAAAATGGGAAAAAATAGATATTTTTAGAATAAAATTATTGACACAAAGATCTAACTAACGATATAGGAAAGGGTTGCTTATCCAACTACCTAACAATCACATCCCCTTACCCCAGGGATATAATGGTAAATGTTTAACAACTAGGGGAGGCGGGGGGAAGGGAAGGAAATGTAATAAGCATGACCCACTTTTAGGTTTAATTTGAATTATTAACATTTTTTCCTTCACTCTCTTCAGTACAGAAAATCAACAAAACAATAAACCAAAATCTGATTTGTGGCTTGCTGATCGCTTGTGTGTAAATGTTCACATTGTACATTTAATAATTAGCAGGTTGAGATGGTTACATCTCACTGCAGACTAGAGTCCAGGTCTGCTGTTCTAGAGTCCCTTTCCACTAGGCCTTGCTGACTCCCTTGTCCTAATTTCTAGCCTATCCCACTATAAAAACAGCTCCAAAGAGCTTGACCCTCTAGATCAGGAGTGAAGAACCTATAACCTTCTAGGTCCTTGGGTGGGGCCTTTTGACTGAATCCAAGTTTTAC